>NC_060071.1:92520075-92823105 GCF_922984935.1 Meles meles | reverse complement strand
CATAGTTGGGGAAAGTCGTGCTTCTTATAGTACAAGTCTAGGATCTGTGGACCTATAGGTCCTGCTTCCACCACAGTATAGGACAAGAGTTCCATTAAGTTTTTAAGCTACATATGCTGTCCAGTCCTTGTGGTTTCTTGTGTCAGAAGACCAACAGGCAAGGAAGAGTCAGCACCCTGGTAGAGATAATTTATTCTTATCATCCAACCTAGAGTTACCAAAGGCAGAGAAGAACACTCTTGGCATTGAGATAATGTACCAGACACCTGTCAGTAGCCCCTTGCCTGATTTTGATAGCAAATGGGCAAGTAAAGGAGGTACTCCCAGAAACGCACACCCAGGGATAGTCTGGGTTACTCTACCATGTAAGTCAACTAACCAGTAGAGGTGTTAAGGTTATAAAGAATTTAGAACAAATAGTAGAAAAGGATGATCTGGAGTGTTTTGTTTGCATAGTACTGACACAAAATGCAGCAGCTGAGACTAAAGTACATCTCTGTATTTCCTTTTGCAAATTTCCCTCACTAAAGAAGACCAATTAGAATTTTGGAAAAGTTGATCTCAGATGAAGTAAACTTCTTACACAGATCCAGTGGATTTAAACATTACACTGTAATGAGTGCTATGATACACATTCAAGATACTCCCTTCAGGACCCAGAACTCATTTCCCCAGCTTCCAATAATGTTTCCCACTGAAGGTTCACTGCCGAGTCCTTCCTTGGGGACTTTCATCTACTCAGAGGAACAGCTTTATCCAAGATTATCCCATCCCCCAGGACAGCCCACATTGAATGCCAAGTTGGTTATGGGGTACAAAATCTGGCTCCTTTGCCTCATTTCAGACCAACATTAAAAGAACATTCAGTGTTCCCCTGTGATTGGCTGAAGCATTTGCTACAACTGTTTGAAACAGCAACATTGTTCAATTTCTTTCCCTGCTCAATCCTGGCTTGTCGTTCTCATAGGACGGACTTCATTCTCATAGGATCTACTGCTAAGAGAACTGGACAACAAACTGCACACAAATCCCACCTCAGCATCTGTTTCTTGGGCAACAGGACAAAGGCAGTAATGTGATCGCCACTGTGCCATACACTATGCATTTTACAATTTACAGAGCATTCGTTCCTTGATCGCATGCTCATCACAATTCATGGAGACAGGATGAGTAGCTATTATTCCCATTTTGTAAATGATAAAACTGAGTTTCAAGGGGATTAATTTCCCAAGCAGGCAGGAAACACTTTTTCTTATTTATAATCTCATTTTGGAAAAATCTTCCCAGATTGACGGAAGAAGAGTTAGGACTAAAATGCAAGTATTCTGAATTCTGCTTTAGTGCACCAAAAAGTAATTAATATTATAGAATTGACTATTTTATTTTCTGGTTAAGTCATTCATTCCAAGTAATTACATAATAACCAAAGTCAAAGTTGATTAGAATTATCAATCCTAAAAAAAAAAAAAAAAGAATTATCAATCCTTTTTTTTAAAAAGGACCAGGCAAATTGAAATGAGGTAGTACTGTACTAAATTTTGGAGTTTTCTAGAGTGACCTTCCCACATTGCTCTAGAAAACATTATCTACCCTTAAAAATATAAATCACCCTGGACCACAATGTGAAGTTGTTCATATGTGAGGGAGACGATCATCATCCATCTGGAACTCCCTGTGTATCTATGCAGTATTTTAAGTCATACCACTTTAAGCTAAAAGTCTAATGTAGAGAAAACTTCTTTAGTCTTTATGTAATTAAATGAACAGCTAGTTCAAATTTACACAGATACCACCTTTAAAGGATAACATTCTGGACTTATCATCATCTGTAAGCTTGTCTTTTTGCTTGACAAGCTTATGAAAGGCATACCTATGGGAGTGCTGCCCCTCACTATTCAGTTTAGAAGGCTGTATTCCGGGACACCTGGATGGCTCAGTCGGTTAAGCATCTGCCTTCAAGCTCAGGTCATGATCCCAGGGTCCTGGGATGGAGTCCCACATCAGACTCCTTGATCACCAGGGAGCCTGCTTCTCCCTCTGTCTTCTATTCTCCTTCCTTGTGCTCTCTGACAAATAAAATCTTAAAAAAATAAAAAATACAAGGTTGTATTCCTTCCAATGACCCTGCTATAGCAAAATGTGGTATGGAATTACTCTCCCAGAATGCCTTCAGAACTCAGAGCATATTTTTGAAAGTCACGTCACTTTTTAAAAACTTTTGTAATGAATCCCTATCTTGTAAATGTGTATGTTTTTTTTTAATTATGTTATGTTAGTCACAATACAGTACATCATTAGTTTTTGATGTAGTGTTCTAAGACTCATCGCTTAGTTTTAAAAACCACAAAAACTACTTTGAGCCAAGCCCATTGAATAAGGCAAAGGTACTAGTATAATCTGGCAAGAAGGTCTTGCGAAGGAGTTTTTAAAAGTTGCTAATTCTGTGTGAAGCAAGGGAATTGAAGTCACCTGGTATGGAAATCCTCAGACAGGAAGACTATCCCTTTCATGGAGACGGACTCCCTACTAGCACATTTAATTTTATATTCAAGAGAAAGCTCATCTCTTCCCTCACTCCCCAAATCCCCAATGGTATTACCTAAAGGAAGTGAAGACTATTTAGTTCCCTCACTCAGAAACATAAATAAGGAGCAGTCACTCATTAAGATTTCTAGTTACTCTTTTATATGGAATTTGTAACAATTTGAAAAATTTTGGAACATTTACCATGGCTCCCTATTATTTTTGTTATTCCTGGCTTGTTTTCTTAAAACATAGGGAACAGAAGAAGAAAGGGAAGCAGAGTTTCTGGAAAGAGGGAAATCTGGGGATAAGGTGATGAACTAACAGATTTGGTTCCAGAGCCTGGTACAATGACAGCAAGGAGGTGGGGGTCAGGGGTAAGGGAGGAATGAAGGAAGAGAGGAAAGAATCTGTCATTATTTATACTCTTCCAGCATAGAGATTGTGCAAGACAGTATGCTCAAAGGATAAGCTATCTCCTCATTTAATCAAGATATTTGAAAAAAAAAAGTGATTCAACTAACTTACACTAATCTAAATTCAGCAGCATGCTCTGCAGGTACTGTACACTAGATAAGCATTTGAGTGACTCAAAGTGTAACCCTAGAAGGGCATATTTACTGTCCCTAGAACTATCAGCACCTATTATTTAGAACATGGCATGAAATCCCTTTAAAAGTCTTATCAGACTTGTGTTCTTGGGGTATCTGGGTGGCTCAGTTGGTTAAGCAACTGCCACTGGCTCAGGTCCCAATCCTAGGGTCCCAGGTCTTGCCCCTCATGATGCTCCCTGCTCATTGCAGAGCCTACTTCTCCCTGTCCCTCTTCCTCTTCCACTGCTCACTGCTCTCTCAAATAAAATCTTAAAACAAAACAAAACAGCAACAACAACAAAAAAAACTTGTGGTTTCAGTGCTACAACAAATCACTCAGATGAGTTAGGGAATCAACTGAGCATTTGGTTATAACAGATCCTAAAAGTAATTCAGGCATACCAATCTATGCTTGAAAATTATATATAAATTTTGTATAGAGTTTCTAGAGATCAGAGCTGTGCATTAGAGATGAGGTAGGGAACAGATGTCATATTCACCAGGGATTGATTAACCAAGGTAATAGTTTCTGCCTGCATTGAAGTGCAACTAAGCTTATAGATGCTAAATTAGCTGTTTCACATTTTTTTTATTTAAGAGTGTGTGTGTGTGTGTGTGTGTGTGTGTGTGTGTGTTTCAAAATTCATTCTTTATGTACCTCACCCAATGCTCCATGCAATACCCACCACCAGGCTCCCCCAACCTCTCCTACCCCCTCCTCTCCCTCCAAAACCCTAGTTTGTTTCTCAGAGTCCAGAGTCTCTCATGGTTGTCTATCCCTCTGATTTCCCCCAACTCACTTCTCCTCTCCATCTCCCAATGTCCTCCATGTTATTCCTTATGCTCCACAAGTAAGTGAAACCATAGGATAATTAATTCTCTCTGCTTGACTTATTTCACTCAGCATAATCTCTTCCAGTCCTGTTCATGTTGATAACAAAAGTTGGGTATTCATCCTTTCTGATGGAAGCATAGTACTCCATTTTATATATGGACCATATCTTCTTTATCCATTCATCTAATGAAAGGCAATGTGGTTCTTTCCACAGTTTGGCAACTGTGGCCAATGCTGCAATGAACATTGGGGCACAGATGGCCCTTTTTTTCACTACATCTGTATCTTTGGGGTAAATACCCAGTAGTGCAATTGCAGGGTCATAGGGTAGTTCTATTTTTAATTTCTTAAGGAATCTCCACACTGTTTTCCCAAGTGGCTGCACCACCTTGCATTCCCACTAGCAGTGTAAGAGGGCTCCCCTGTCTCCACATCCTCTCCAACACTTGTTGTTTTACTGTCTTGTTGATTTTGGCCATTCTAACTGGTGTAAGGTGATATCTCAATGTGGTTTGATTTGAATCTCCCTGACGGCTAATGATGATCAACATTTTGTCAGGTGTCTGTTAGCCATTTGTATGTCTTCCTTGGAGAAGTGTCTGTTCATGTCTTCTGCCCATTTTTTGACATGATTATCTGTTCTCTGTGTGTTGAGTTTGAGGAGTTCTTTCTAGATCTTGGATATCAGCCCTTTGTCTGTAGTGTCATTTACAAATATCTTCTCCTATTCCATGGGTTGTCTCTTTGTTTTGCTGACGGTTTCCTTTGCTGTGCAGAAACTTCTGATCTTGATGAACTCCCAAAAGTTCATTTTCACTTTTGTTTCCTTTTTCTTTGGAGACATGTCTTGAAAGAAGTTGCTGTGGCTGATGTTGAAGAGGTTATTATCTATGTTCTCCTCTATGATTCTGATGGATTCCTGCCTCATGCTGAGGTCTGTTATCCATTTCGAGTTTAGCTTTGTGTATGGTATAGGAGAACGGTTGAATGTCATTCTTCTATATGTAGCTGTCCAATTGTCCAAGAACCATTTATTGAAGAGACTGTCTTTTCCACTTTATATTTTTTCTGCTTTGTCGAAGATTATTTGACCATAGAGTTGAGTGTCCATATCTGGGCTCTTAACTCTGTTCCACTGGTCTATGTGTCAGTTTTTGTGCCAGTACCATGCTGTCTTGATGATCACAGCTTTGTAGTAAAGCTTGATATTAGGCAACGTAATGCTCCCAGTTTGGTTTTTCTTTTTCAACATTTCCTTGGTGATTTGGGGTCTTTTCTGGTTTCATACAAATTTTAGGATTGTTTGTTCCAGCTCTTTAAAGAATCCAGTGGACCTCTGATCAGGATGGCATTGAAAGTATAGATTGCTCTAGGCAGTACAGACATTTTAACAATGTTTATTCTTTAGATCCATGAGCATGGAATACTCTTCCATCCTTTTGTGTCTTCTTCAATTTCTTTCATGAGTATTCTGTAGTTCCTCGAGTACAGATCCTTTACTTCTGTGGTTAGGTTTATTCCCAGGTATCTTATGGTTCTTGGTGCTATAGTTAATGGAATAGATTCTCTCATTTCCCATTCTATATTTTCATTGTTAGTGTATAAGAAAGCAACTGATTTCTGCACATTGATTTTGTATCCTGCACACTACTGAATTGCTACATGAGTTCTAGTAGTTTGGGGGTGGAGACTTTTGGGTTTTCCATATAAAGCATCATGTCATCTGCAAAGACAGTTTGACTTCTTTGCCCATTTGAATACCTTTTATTTCTTCTTGTTGTCTGACTGCTGTTGCTAGGACTTCTAGTACTATGTTGAACAACAGTGGCGAGAGTGGACATCCTTGTGTTCCTGATCTCAAAGGAAGCCTCTCAGCTTTTCCCCATTGAGGATGATATTCACTGGGGGTTCTTCATAGATAGATTTCATGAAGTTGAGGAATGCTCCCTCTATTTCTATACTTTGAATTGTTTTAATAAGGAACGGATGCTGTATCTTGTCAAATGTTTTTCTGCATCAACTGAGAGGACCATGTGGTTCTTCTCTCTTATTGAGAGAATTGTTCTATCACATTGATTGATTTGTGAATGTTGAACCACCCTGCATCTCATGGATAAATCCCACCTGGTCATGGTGGATAACCTTTTTAATCTGCTATTGTATCCTACAAGTTAGGATCTTGTTGAGAATCTTGGCATCCATATTCATCAGGGATATTGGTCTGAAATTCTCCTTTTTCGTGGGGTATTTGCCTGGTTTGGAGATCAGGGTAATGCTGGTTAATAGAAAGAGTCTGGAAGTTTTTCTTCTGTTTCTATTTTTTGAAACAGCTTCGGGAGAATAGGTATTATTTCTTCCTGGAATGTTTGGTAGAATTCGCCAGGGAATCCATCAGGTCCTGGGCTCTTGTTTTTTGGGAGGTTTTTGGTCACTGCTTCAATCTTTTTACTAGATATTGTTCTATTCAGGTTGTCAATTTCATCATGATTCAGTTTTGGAAGTTTATGGGTTTCCAGGAGTGCATCCATTTCATCTATGTTGCTTAACTTATTGGCATATAACTGTTAGTAATAATTTCTGATGACTGTTTCTATTTTCTTGGTATTAGTCATGATTTCTCCCTTTTCATTCATAATTTTATTAATTTGGGTCCTCTCTTCTTTGGATTAGTTTGTCCAGTGGTTTATTGATCTTATTCTTTCAAAAAAACCCAGTTTCTAGTTTCGTTGATGTGTTCTGCTATATCTCGTTTCTATCTCATCGATCTCTGCTCTAATCTTGATTATTTCCCTTCTTGTGTGTGGGGTTGGCTTAATTTGTTGTTGATTCTCCATTTCTTTAAGGTGTAAAGAGAACTGGTGTATTCTGGATTTTTCAATTTTTTTTGAGGAAGGCTTGGATAGCTACGTATTTCCCCCTTAGGACTGCCTTTGCCATATCCCATAGGTTTTGGACCGATGTGTCTTCATTCTCACTGGTTTCCATGAATTGTTTAAGTTCTTCTTTGATTTCTTGGTTGATCCAAATATTCTTAAGCAGGGTGGTCTTTAGCTTCCAAGCGTTTGAATTCCTTTCATACTTTTTCTTATGGTTGAGTTCCAGTTTCAAAGCATTGTGGTCTGAGAATATGCAAGGAATAATCTCAATCTTTTGGTATCAATTGAGCCGATTTGTGACCCAGTATGTGGTCTATTCTGGAGAAAGTTCCATGTGTGCTCAAAAGGAATGAGTATTCTGTTGTTTTAGGGTGGAATGTTCTGTATATACCTATGAAGTCCACCTGGCCCAATGTGCCATTCAGTGCTCTTGTTTCTTTATTGATTTTCTGCTTGGATGATCTATTACTGAGTGTGGTGTGTTAAGATCCCCTACTATTAATGTATTCATACCAATATGACCCTTCATCTTGATTAACAGTTGGCTTATGTAGTTGGCTGCTCCCATATTGGGGGCATAAATATTTACAATTGTTAGATCTTCTTGGTGCATAGATCCTTTAAGAATGATGTAGTGCCCTTCTTTATCTCTGACTACATCTTTAGTTTAAAATCTAATTTACCTGATATGAGAATCACTACCCCAGCTTTCTTTTGAGGCCCACTGGCATGAGAGATGTTTCTCTACCCCTTCCCTTTCAGTCTGCATGTATCTTTAGGTTCCAAATGGGTCTCTTGTAGACAACATATGGGCAGGTCCTGTTGATTATCCAATCTGCAACCCTGTGGCATTTTATAGGATTGTTTAGGCCATTCACATTGAGAGTGATTATTGAAAGATACTTTTTTATTGACATCATGTTGCCAGTGAAGTCCTTGTTTCTATAGATTGTCTCTGTAAATTTCTGTTCTATGTCACTCTTGGGTTCTTTCTTCTTTTATAGACTCCCCCCTCCCCGCTTAATGTCTTGTAGTGCTGGCTTGGTGGTCACATACTCTTTTAAACCTTGCCAGTCTTGGAAGCTCTTTATCTCACCATCCATTTTGAATGTCAGCCTTGCTGGATAAAGTATTCTTACCTACATGTTTTTCTCATTTAGTGCCCTGAATATGTCTTGCCAGCCCTTTCTGGCTCACCAGGTTTCTGGGGACAGGTCTGACGTTATTCTGATGGACCTTCCTCTGTACAGAAGGAATCTCTTCCCTCTAGCTGCCCTCAGAAGCTCCTGTCTAAAATTATGATTCATCAGTCTCACAATCAAATGTCTCAAGGTCTTTCTAGATTCATTGATCTTGGGGGTAGATCTTTCTGCCTGTAGGACATGAACACTGGTTCCATTCCCCAGATTGGGAAAATTTTCATCAAGAATTTGTTCAACTACATCTTCTAGTCTTCTTTCTTTCTCCTCCCCACCAGGGATCCCAATAATTCTGACGCTGGAATGTTTCATGGTGTCATTTATTTCCCTAATTCTGTTTTCGTGGTTTATAAACTGTTTTTCTATGCTTCATCCCAATCCTTTTTGTCTATCAGTTTGTCCTCTAGATCACTCATTCTATCTTTTGCCTCAGTTACCCTAGCTGCTAGAGTATTTAGATTAGACTGGATCTCATTGGTAGCATTTTTAACCACTTCCCGGGTGGCTTTCACTTCTGCCCTTAGAGATTCTGTGTTGTCACTAATGTTTTTCTCCAACCTAGCCACTGCCTGAATTGTTCCTGAATTCCCTTTCCAACATACTATTTATGTTCATTTCTAATACTTATGATGGAGAGGTCGCAGTTTCTGAATTTTTCCTCTGTTGGGTGTTCTTCCTTCTAGTCATTTTGGTGAGAGATGGCTGAGGGGATGTGTAGCTGAATATATCAACCACAATCCAGCAAGGTGCACCTGGAATGCTTCTAAGCAATCAGAAGTCATCATTAAAAAAGGAAGAAAAAAAGAGAAAGAGAGAAAGAGAGAAGACCCAGCCAAAATGAGCCCCAAAGGTAAGATTTATAAGGTATACAAACAAAAGCAGACAAACAAAAAGACCAACAAAAGTAAATAACTAGGGGGAAAAAAAAAGAACTCAGCCAAAATGAACCCCAAGGATAAATTTTATATAATACCAGAACAAAAATACACGAAAATACTGACAGAATAAAAAGATGGGAGGGTAGTTATAAATCCTTGATGTGGGCGAGGAAGGTTATTTTGGTTCTTCCTGGGTGTATCTTGGTATCTTTGTTAAAGGACTCAACTTTCCAGAGATAAAGGGAGATTAAAACTGATTTATAGATAAGGGTAGTATTGATTAGGGAAAGAGGATTACCTTCAAGCTTATAGCTATATGTATATTAAAAAAATAGAAAAGCAAAAGAAAAACACAGGTATATGTATGAAAAAATTTCAAATTAAAAGGTTATTATGGAATATTGTATTAAATCTGTAGTTGTAATGGTAAGTAGGTTGAAAAATTAAAAAGAATAAGATTAGTGAGAAGGAGTTTAAAAAAAATTGTATCTATGAAATATACAGGTTTTCAGGTAATACCAGGAGCTTAATATCTTGTTTTTCCCTGATATTGGGGTTTTACAGTTTTATGGGGACCCTGTGGTGGTTGTCTTCTTGTTCTTTCAGCTGGCTTTCTTGGGGAGGGGCCTGCCACATTGTTTTTCAGTCAGTCTTCCTTGGGTTGAGTCCTCCTGCTCCCTATCAATAGGCTGGACTCTGTAGATACTGGTTTTTCAGGCTTTTGTTCCTTGGATGTTTTTATTTTTTTGGAGACTTTTTGAGGCTTTTTGAAGGTTTAGTGGAAAGCAAACTGCACCCAGCCTTCTGTCTCAGAGAGAAGCTTCAGTCTCTCCCCTCTGGGAGTTCCAGAACACACAGACTCCCTGTTTGCAAACTCTGCTGAGCCATGCAACCTCCCACAGGCAGTATACACCCCCAGCCACCATCTCAGGGGCCACCCAAAGCACCCATTTGTCTCTGCACACCCAGGCCACTAAAACCACGAGCAATATTGGTCCAGGGAGACCACTTCCAGTGGCTGCCTTTGCCGGGACTGCAGTCTGGGGTCCAGACTTCACCGTTTCACAGGTCACTGCTGCCGGCTGAGAAATCCCAACCAGAGACAGTGCCCTGAGTTCCTTCAAGCCTGGGCTGGAAGTGTCCAGACTCTCAGCCAGTTCTAGAGACCGCCAGCTAGCACCTGCATGGACTCTCACAGGTGGGGGTAGGAAGCGCAGTTCAGACCCTGGTCGCGCACTGCACACCGAGCACAAAAGGCTGTGGTTCTAGAGAGCGCTGGCTGGCACCCACACCTGATTCCCTCACATACGCCAGTGGGAGTGCTCCTAGCCAAGCAGTGGTGCAAACAGCGGAAAGCTGGGGGCTCAGGGACCAGGAACTCGAGGCTCTGCCACACTCTCCCCGGCACGGGTGGTTGCCGGTGGTGGCAGTCCTGAGTCTGTGGGCTTAGACCCATGCCGGTGACCGCCTGATTCCACCAGTTGCCCCTTAACATCTTTTGCTCTTTTTGAGTGCTTTTACCCAGACTCCAAGTTAATGCTGGTCCCCAATCACAGGGCACTTTCCATATTGGGTAGTTCTATCCAAGGGTCGCTTCTGGTGGCTCCCTCCCCCTTCTGTTTATCTTCTGGTATCAGTCTGGTCATTCCCACTGTGCTTTACCTTTCCAATGGTGTCTTCTGCCCCCTAAAGATCCAGAATTGTATAATCCTACTTCTCAAGCTGATTTCATGGGTGTTCAGAGTGTTCTGGTAGATAATTAGCTCACTTTAGGGGACAGGTTGAAATAGGGTGTCCTATTTCTCCACCATCTTGCCCCTCCTCCTGTTTCACGTATTTCTAGCCCACTACGTCAGGGCAAGTGGGAAAGATAAGTGTGTCTCTATACCACTTCTCTAAAAGCACTCTGTCTTATATTTCTATTATAAAGTACCAAATATCTCTTCTTCAGTAATCTATTTTGAAACTAATAGAAACAGATGGCTATCACCATCCAAAGTTAAGGGCCAAAAAGGTTACTAGATTTTTGGAGTATTACATCTTGAAATAAAGCTCTAAGGAAGACAATTCATTCACCATAATGAGTTTAGCACGTATCTATCATTTTACCAGTTTTGGTAGTTTATAGCCAAATTCCCCTTCCAAGATTCCAGAAGGAAAAAAACAACAAACAACAAACAGAAAAGCCTCAGCAAGCAATGAAATATTCACTTACAGCTTCCAGTGAACAGGGTGAAGCTTTCTTAATACTCTACCCTTAATTAGTATAGGAACCAAATTGAGGGATACAAATGGTTTAATTATCAATATTGTGTTCTAAAGATTTAAGGATTTTGACAAAAGACATTTTACAATCTACATAAAAATATGTAGCACTTAAATTTTAACTCTTAGGTTCTTTTCAAGAAAATCTGTTGAGATCATCAGAAAGATTTTAGATAGTGTCTATTTGAATTCTCTGGAATTTAGTAGATCACTGAACCCTATTCACTAAAAACTAAAACTGTTCTAATTCTACAGCAGCCCAAAGGCTCAAGTTTACCAAATCACATTTACATTTGCAAGTTTCCTTTAATGTTGACTTATCCTCTAAGTGGTATAATCCAGCTAATGCAGTTAGTCTGCACAGTAATGAGAATACCATACTTCAGATAAAGCATCTTATTCACAAGACCCTTTCTTGGGTCTTTGGGGTAGATATTTATCATTTTGGGGACAGGCAACACATACTCCTATCTGTATTGAATTTTCAATTGGTTATAATACTGAAGTATCCCACTTCTAACCATAGTATTTATCCCTAGAATCCAGGATACAGACATGGAAAGTAGGCTCAGCCAGTCAGATTATCTGATATTTTTACCCAGGGCTTTAGATCTGGGGGCAAGAATGTGAAGACACAGGACAAGTCAAAAATAAGTTGGCTGGAGCTGGCAGTAGCAAAAGACCATTACAAGTGGGGCCTAGCCATAGCAGTCCGCCAGCTGTGCACATGTTCCCAGCTACAGCATTTAACAAGATGGTTCCAGTGGCATGATGTGACCCAGATTTGGTTTCTGCTGTTTGTACTCACAGTTTTCTGAGTTAGGCTCTCCACCTTCCTTTGAAGTCTATGACTATCTAATGTATTTCTAATAGGTATCCTTTTAGCTTTAAGTTATCTAGTCAATTTCTGCTACTGAGAACCAAGAACCCTAATTGACATAATCTTTTAAAGGATTTTAGTAAATCCTTTTCTCATGCTCTTTCTTGAACATTGGAATAATATTAAGACAATCTCCAAGCATCTTCATTTGACCATGTGGAAATGACAGAATCTACCTCTATTGGACTTGGTAGCATAAATTTTGACTCAGGATTTCCTACTTTAAGTTCTCAAATATTTTTCATTTTGTTTGTTGTTTTCTAAAATGCATTTTTTGGGGACCACCTGGGTGGCTCAGTCGGTTAAGCATCTGCCTTTGGCTCAGGTCATGATCCCAGGGTCCTGGGATCAAGCCTCGCATCCGGCTCCTTGCTCAGTGGGAAGCCTGCTTCTCCCTCTTCCACTCCCTCTGCTTGTGTTTCCTCTCTCGCTGTGTTTGTCAAATAAATTAATTTTAAAAATGTGTTTTTTAATACTGTGTGTAAAAAACTCATGTTTCTTCAAATGTTTCCTATTTAAAAGAAAAATACTTAAGATTACTCTTTTTCCTCTAGAAATTTTGTTTTCTTGATAGTGATGAAGTTTTTACACTTTCATTACTGCCTGGTTTGTTTCATTTTCTCATGAGTATTACAACAGATTTTGCTTATTTGATCTTGATGATCTTCACTGAACTTCATTAACATAGTCGTCACTATACTTCCTCAGTCATGTTTTACTGAAGTTTCCATTTATAAGTGTAATGAACACTAGCCAACAAAAAAAATTAAATAAGTTGTTCTCCTCAACCCTTTTCAGAGCCTTTAATACCCCCAATGCTTTGTGAATCTCTAAGAGAACAATATAACAGAGCATTTCCTAAGATCTGCTTTTGGGATCTTTCTTGCCCAGAGCAACTTCTAGCATGGTTTCTCAGAACACAGTTTAGAAAATGCTGCACTGGAGAAACCTTTCTAGGATGCAAATAAGAGCCTATGCCCTTCCTGATTAGAACTCTTCAATGATAGTTCATCATCTACCATAGCAGAGGTCAGCAATCTAAGTATAGCACATGGGCCAAATCCAGCCTTGCAATCTGTTCTTGTATCACCTGCAAGCTAAGAATTGTTCCTCCCCAACCCATTATTAAGAAAAATATTTCACTGGGTGCCTGGGTGGCTCAGTGGGTTAAAGCCTCTGCCTTCGGCTGAGGTCATGATCCCAGGGTCCTGGGATAGAGCCCCTCATCAGGCTCTCTGCTCAGCAGGGAGCCTGCTTCCCTTCCTCTCTCTTCTGGCTGCCTCTCTGCCTACCTGTGATCTGTCTGCCAAATAAATAAATAAAATCTTAAAAAAAAAAAAAGAAAGAAAGAAAAGAAAAATATTTCATGTAATGTAGAAATTACAGAAAATTTGAATTCCCATGTTTATAAATGGTTATTAGAATATAAACATGCCTGTTCACATATTATCTGTGGCTGCTTTCATGCTAGAGATTTATATCCCACAAGTGAAGCATTTACTACCTGACTTACTGAAGGAAACATATGCTAACCCCTGTACTATAGGATCAAGTCTAAATCCCTTAACTAAGCAAAAGACCCTTTCAAATCTAGCCCATGCCTACATATCCAGCCTAATCTCCCACACTCCACCATCTGTTTCAACCCAAAAGAACTACTTGAATTTCACTATCTTGTTTCCAAATTTTTATTTGGATATTTGGGTACTCTCTTTTCCCAAAGGCCTCTTTCCCCTCACCAAGTCACAGACAAACTCCCATCCCTCAAAGTATTCCAGCTTCAGATTGTGTTGTTCTAAGCATGGGAATTGCTTTGATACTTATCAATATCTCTCCATGTGATTTTCATGTACCATTAGGTTGCTTACTGCATTGGTTTTTGATTAGTTCATTTTCCTCAATGACTTATAAGTTCCTTGAAGACATTTACCTGTGTTTCCCCAGTGCCTAACAAGTTATACATGTGGAAATTATGTGTCATAGGGAAAAGGAAGAAGAAAGGGAAAAAGGAAGAGAGAAAAGGAAAAAGGGCAAAAGGAGCAAGGGAAAAGAGAAGCAAAAAAAAATTTTTTTTTTTTGCTTCAGAGTTTAGTTCATTTGCTAGCACAAAAATTTTTACTTAATTAGAAGTTAATTATCTGAAAAGTTAGCTTATGATTAGAAAATGCAATGGGGGCTATTTTAGATACCAAAGGGTATTAGAAGTATTAAATATAAATATATTTAACATCTGTTGACAAAGTATATACACATTTACCATGTTACATTTATTGATGACCATATTTTTTCCTCCTTAAAAACCTGATAAAATTCATAACATGTAATTTTCAAAAATTCATTGCCTCTAAAGGAGCCTTCTGCTGGGTTATTTAATCCATCACATTTATTAGTTAAGATTATATGTAATCCTTATAGAGCTTTTAACAGGAATTGCAATAGACTTAATCAGTTTAGCAAATTTGCAAAATGTTTTCTTTTAAAAAGATAATTGGGTACCCAAAAAACAAAATTTGGAACGTTCTTTTTCCTGTACAAAAAAAAAAAAAGATTTCATTTCAAAAGATTTCTCAGTTTGCCAACCTCAAAGCACTAGATTTTTGGCTTTTCTCAAAGAAACCACTTCACCAGATGTTTGATGGTTCTTGCATACACATTTGTGCTTTCAGAGATAAATTTATTGACTGTAATTACTGGAAAAAACAGTCCTTGCACGAGGGGAATGTAAATTTCATGCTGAAAAATTTTACATTTCTTTCTCTAAGGAATTTTAGTACTAATTCTTTAAGTTATTGATTAAAGTGGCCAAGCTTTTAGCTTCCAAATAGCCCTTACCTTAAAGCTCATTTAGAAACAGCAGAAATGTAAACCTTAGGTGAAGAATAGCAATGCCCCAAATTATGCATACATAGGAAGAAACTACTCAGCATTTCTGCAGGATTCCTCATGGCCTGCCTACTTGGTATGCATTGCTCCACAGAGGCATCTTAAGACTCAAAGGCTCTTAGCCCAATGGCAGCCTTCCTGTAGCAAATTTTTCAGAGCTTGAAAATGAGCAGAAATACTTAAGGCTGGTCAGAATAACATAGTAATATACTTGATGGGGAATAAAATACATTTACACATCTGACATTTTCTCAATGTATTCTCTGAACAGGAATCTTAATAGTATTTCAGTTAAAAATATCAGATAGTTGGAAACCCCAAGTTTATTTATAAAGCAAAATGTCAGTTTGTTAATAACGGAAGATACTAACATGTCAAAATATTTCTTCCCATATCTTTATTAAATCTTCCTCATACTAGGAAGACCACTGGAAGTCTGCATGAGGGGGCACAGAAAAGGAAGCAAAGCAAAAAAGCCCATCACTTCTCCTGATAATTATATATGCATATATATTATATATATTTACCAAAGGAAAACCTTTGGTAAACTAGTCTGTTCTTAAACTCCTTAGCCTTTCTCATATCATTTAGGCTTCTCACAAACAAGGTTATGTAATAAAATTCTGTAAGACAGAATTTTCAAAGAAAGTGGTGTGGCGTAGACCAACTCCTAGAGGATGTTTAAAGTAGGGACAGGGGGTGTGGTGTTGGTATAGGTATGTCCCTCTTTCCAGACTGGATATCTATCCATGCTTGAGCTGCATCTTTGTAATTCTTGTCACACATCTAGATTCCACAGCTCCTAGGAATGATAAACCACTTTCTATGTGGTTGGGACCAATTGTATGCTTGCGGTTTCATTCATTTGTTCAATAGCTATATCTGAATCCTTTCAATAAATACTAGATGGAATCATTTCAAAGATATGCCAATTATATTCCTTATAGAATACTTACCCAGAATCTAAAAAGGATTAGCAGATGTATCCATTTTGACACCCAGGTACAAGGCTGGGGGTTTTAGTTAACTTCCAAGAAATAGCTAATCACTTTCTTCTAGCAGTCTCCAGTTAGTCTGACAAGATAGAACAATGGTCCACTCCACTTTTTGAAAGTACTTCTTCATTAGTAGTGATGGCATGGGCAACAGAACATGTACTGTTAGATACCAGTACAATAATGAAAACCAATGAATCATCACTGGAACTTTGCAAAGAAGCATGTTTTGCAATTAAACCTATTTTGTTGAAGAACAAACATCAGAACAAAGTTGTTCTGCATTAGAATATATGCAAAGCAGTCTTCTGTAATATAAAACCAGAACACAAATACATTACAAAAAGAGGTATCTATAGGACAAAACTACTTTGTATTCACATACTAATAGCTCATTTGGTTAATATTAATTTGGTACTATCCTGTGTAGGCCCTGTTCAGTGAATACAACAATTATTCTGTAATTCCTTTCCTCAAGGAGTCACAGTCCAGAAAAAATGTGGAACAGAGTTATGAATAAACATTATTGGTAACAGTAAGAGAAGGAAATGGGTATCAGAAAGAAAAAGGTAAAAATTGGAGGCACCTGGGTGGCTCAGTGGGTTAAAGCCTCTCCCTATGGATCAGGTCATGCTCCCTGGGGTCCTGGGATCAAGCCCTGCATCCGGCTCTCTGCTCAGCATAGAGCCTGCTTCCTCCTCTCTCTGCCAGCCTCTCTGCCTACTTGTGATCTCTGTCTGTCAAATAAATAAATAAAATCTTAAAAAAAAAAAGAAAAAGGTAAAAATGGAAGAAATGCATAAATAATGTATCTAACGCAAACTTAAGAAATCTCAAGGCATAAAAATTGGATGCAAGAGGCAGAAAGAGGCAGATTCTCTCCTCTTACTATTTTGTCACTTTCCCAAATTTGTTTAATCCTCTACAGAGAGCTCAAATTTAATCCAGCTACACTTACTGTAGACAGGCAATATAATTTCAAGCAGTATATTCAAATATAGTAACAAATTCACCTACACGGATTGTCATAAAGATTTTACTTTTACCTGAAAAGCATTTCAATAAAATGAACTCAATGAGAACTTTCAATCACTAAGACAGTTTGATTAACTTAAGCTTACATTCATGAATTATACAATTCGCTCTAATTTTTAAAAAGAAGCTCCTTTTGGGAGAAGATACTTGCAAATAATATATCGGATAAAAGGTTAGTATCTAAAATATATAGAGAGTGGATACAATTCCATACCCCTAAAGTAATTCAATTAAAAAGTGGGCAGAAGGGGTGCCTGGGTGGCTCAGTGGGTTAAGCCTCTGCCTTCAGGTCAGGTCATGATCTAAGGTTCATGGGATCGAGTCCCACATCGGGCTCTCTGCTCAGCAGGGAGCCTGCTTCTCCTTCTCCCTCTGCCTGCCTCTCTGCCTACTTGTGATCTCTCTCTGTCAAATAAATAAATAAAATCTTAAAAAAAAAAAAAAAAAAGTGGGAAGAAGACATGAACACACATTCCTCCAAAGACAACATACAGATGGGGCACCTGGGTGGCTCAGTGGGTTAAGCTGCTGCCTTCAGCTCAGGTCATGGTCTCAGGTTCCTGGGATCGAGCCCCGCATCAGATCTCTTCTCCGCAGGGAGCCTGTTTCCCCCTCTCTCTCTGCCTGCCTCTCTGGCTACTTGTGATCTCTCTCTCTGTGTCAAATAGGTGGATAAAATATTAAAAAAAAAAAAAAAGACAACATACAGATGACCAGCAGACACATGAAAAGATGCCAAACCTCACTTATCAGGGAAATACAAACTAAAACCACAATGAGCTATCACTTCACAGCTGTCAGAATGGCTAAAATCAAAAACATAACAGCAAGTGTTAAGGTGTGGAGAAAAAGGAAACTTTTGCATTGTTGGTGGGAATGCAAACTGGTGCAGCCACTGTGGAAAACAGTATGGGGCTCCTCAGTATAAATTATGAATTACTAAATGCTACTCCAGAAACCAATATTACACTCTATGTTAATAAAACTTTAATTAAAAATTAAAATTAAAAAAATTAAAAATGGAATTACACTATGATCCAGTAATCACACTACTGGATATTTACTCAAAGAATACAAAAACACTAATTTGAAAGGATATATGCATCCCTATGTTTATTGTAGCATTGTTTACAATAGCCAAATTGTGGAAGCAACCTGAGTGTCTATGGACAGATGAATGGATAAAGATGTGATATTTAAAGAGTACACTTATTGATACTACCTCACACCTGTCAGAATGGCTAAAATTAACAACACAGGAAACAACAGATGTTGGAGAGGACAAAGAGAAAGGGGAATCGTCTTACATTTGGTGGGAATGCAAGCTTGGTGCAGACACTCGAAAAAATAGGATGGAGGTTCCTCAAAAAGTTACAAATACAACTACTCTACGACTTAGTAATTGCATTACTTGTTATTTTCCCAAAGGATACAGAACTATAGATTTGAAAGGGTATATGCACCCCTATGTTTATAGCAGCATTATTAACAATAGCCACCCTATGGAAAGAGCCTGAATGTCCATCATCTGATGAATGGATAAAGAGGATGTTGTATATGTGTGTATAGTATACATACAATGGAATATTACTTAGCCATCAAAAAATTCAAACCTTGCCATTTACAATGACATGGATGGAGCCAGAGTGTATTATGCTAAGTGAAATAAGTCAGAGAAAGACAAATACCATATGAATTCACTCCCATATGGAGTTTAAGAAAAAAAAATAAATAACAGATGAACATAGGCGAAGAGGGAAAAAAGATGGAAACAAATCATAAAAGACCCTTAACGATGGAGAACAAACAGGGCTGATGGAGGGAGGGAGGTGGGGAGTGGGCTAAGTGAGTGATGGGTAGGAAGGAGGGCACTTGTGATGAGCAGTGAGTGTTATATGTAAGTGATGAATCACTAAATTCTACTAAAACCACTATTACATTATATGTTAACTAGAATTTAAATAAAATTTTGAAAAGGGACATTTTATAGAAAAAAAAGTATACTCATCATGATGGGCCTGGAGTAATGTGTAGAACTGTTGAATCACTACATTGTACACTTGAAACTAATGAGCACTAGTTATACTAGAATTAGAAAACTTTACTAAGTTCCTGTTTATTCACTCTATTTCTAACAGCAAATACATTTTCCAAAATTCAGAGTATAGTTACATATAATCATCCACTGAGGCCTAATAACGCACAAAGAAGCTGTAGTCAGACTTGTACAGACATACCCACTTCAGATTTAAATCCCTTTTGAGGTAATTTCCATTCATTCTATCTTTCAGGGAACTATAAAAGATTCTTCTACCTAAACTCCCTACCCCAACAAACCAACCTACCACACCATATATTTATGGCATCTTTATAGTGTCATACAATTTTTACTTCCATTTAAATGATTGGATTTGCATGCCTGATTACTTCTTTAAAATATGGTTTATTTCTACAGAGACTCCTAAAGCCATTTAAGCACTCCAAGAGCCAGGACAGAGTTAAGTTATGGAATATCTAGGACCCGACTTCACAGAAAGTTTTATTCCATTTCTAGCTAGACACCTTTGCCACAATAAGAATGGGGCTGAGCAAAGCATTTGGGCCACAAGCAAAGGCCTATTAGCTTGTTTACTGAGCTGGAAGGAAAGTTTCTCTAGTGAGATGTCCTCTTAAAATTCACCAGATCCAAGTGCTCAGATGCAAACATTTGGAATTTGAAATCTGAAGTCTCTCTCCCTACAGCCAGCCTCACCTTTTAACTGAAAGTAGATCAATCACAGACAGGAGTATCTGTGTAATAGAGAAGCACTCTATGCAGTGCTTCAGTCCGTCAATAGTTCCCTGCTGGAGATGCTGGACTCCAAACAGGCCCAATCAGTGCCATTCCTTTCCCCCGAGTTTGAACCAGCAAAAAATAAGAGATGCACAAGGCGAATGGCAGCCCAACATTTTATCCCTGTCACTGGTAAGGGCTGAGTAGGAAGATACAGCCTAATGTGAGAATTAACCAAGCCTGAAAACCTCCTGCCCTTCAAATCCAGCCCTGGGGACAGACTACCCACAGGAAGGTTTGAGTCTGTAGAGCAAAGCATGTGCACAAGTCACCATTTCCTCTCTTCCAGAGTGAAGAGAGAAAAGTTAAAAAAAAAAAAAATCTTTCATTTAGACCTATTGATAGGTTTCCTTCTGACAACTGATAAATTTCGATCAATGCTCTTTCCTGTCAGCCAGATAATTAAATCAACCATGACTGGAAAGAGCAAGGAGTAAAAGACAAGGCATGTTTAGGGGAAATTCTTCCTCAGAGAAACCAGAGGAATAAAATAGTACCTTATATAGTTCACAAGAATCAATACAGAGTGGCTTTATGCCCTGCAAGGTGGATCCCTTGATTCTATAACACCACACAGGCTTTACTAGAGAAACTTAGGTCAAAAAAAGAGAAGACTCCAGTCCCTCACCCTACCATCATCCCTCAGAAAAGTGAACAAGAACCAGTGTGCTCTGCTACGCAGGCAGAATGCATTCATGTTCCAGGGGAAGGTTTCTTACCCCCCGGCCCCCACCATCTTTTGAGTATAGTCGGAGCACCAGCTATTTAACAGGAGTTGCCTGAGGAAAGTAAGCTGCCCACCACCTGGAAACCGGGTCTTTAGTGACAGCCCCTACCTACTGATAAAGGAAGGGTAACTACCAGGCCCCTGGTAGTTAGGTGCAGCTCCTCCTACTGGTTGATGGAAGAACCTGGTTCATTGTCCAAACCACCCAAAGTGAATTCACAAGGTCATTAAAAATCCCACTGGCTGCAACACGATTTCCCTTATTTAAGGAGTATATGTAAAAGAAAGTTATTAAGTTTTCCTCCAATAACTTCCAGATATTCTGGAATAGAGGTGAGCTCATGGGAATGTTTAAAACATATTTGATGGAACAGCATTTAATAGGAATAATTACTCCTTTAACAACGCAGAAAAGAAGGCATTATCTTTCCTATCAGTAGAAATTGGTTTCTGGGGGGTTTTCATAAGGAACTCTTCTACATACCTGAAGAAACTTAACAGCAATGAATTGGAAGATTCAACTCAGCTGTAACTGAATCACTTGATAACTTACGGGGGGCGGGGGGTGAGATCATAGAATACTGAAAGGAAAGAAAAGCTTGGAATAGAGAGATCTTGACCCTTTTGTGATAATCTGGGCCTTCAACAGAAAGATAAAAAGTTAACATCTCTTCAAATAAATTAAGTTCTAGTAAGTGGCCTAATAGAGATGTGTTTCAAAAACAATACACAGAATACTAGAAGACAAATTTCCCATCACTGAATGGTGAACACTCACTGACTAACAATGAATTCTCATTATTACTGCTCAGTGGAAATAGGTTTTAATAGTATAATAACCTCTTCAATTAATTCTGAAATCATTTATCGCAGCATAACAGCTGTCAAAGCAGGGTAACAGTTTAGTAAAATGCCGTGCTCATTCACTTTCACACAACAGCGAGCTGCTTAGACTCTGCTTTTTAATCATAGTAATGCCATTCATACATCCTTTCAATGATATCCATTCAATTATGCTGACCAGAAAACCACGGAGCAGGATGGACCAGAAATGCCAGTTCCACAGACGGAAATTAAAAAGCAACTTCCAATATCACTTTAGCACTCTATAGTTTGTTTCTCTTCTACCTGTTTTTCCTTCCTTTTCATCCTACTTTCACTGCTATCCTTTTTCTTCCACTGTGTTTTCTTCTCTCTCTTGTCTATTCATTTTTATCAGTCAAGGATTCCAGAAGCACTGTTGGGTAACATAGTGAATTAATAAGAAAAGGCTGATAGTGTCAACATCCCCTTCACTGTAATAGGAAAAAGGGCGTATTTAGGAGCAAACATGTAGAATCCTCCCCCAAAGGGAGGATATGGAAAAGAAGCCTTAGAGGGGTGACATAAGAAACTGGGTGCGTGGGTCAGACTTTCCACTTTTACCAGCACAGCTAAAAAGAATGGGGAAAATCAGCAAAAGTTACCAGGCCAGTAATGCATAAAACAGCCTCAGTCCCACTGCAGGTCAAGCAAAAAATTTTTAGTGATCTTCCCTTGCTTAAAGCAAACAAAAACCCAGGACCCAAAAGTACTCTGTAGCTCTGGGGAGAGGGAAGTGCTTTGGAAGAATAGTGGCATGTTTTACAGGAATTTTGGAAATTCTAGGAATATAGATTTTTAAAAGTCCCAAAACATCACTGATACATACTTTCTTGTGTCCTTGAAAAGTGGAGACTTAACATCAGAGTTAATTTGATTTAAAAACATGAATAATGTGATAATTCTTAAAGAATTACGAGTAAAATTTATATTTCTCATTTCAAAGATGGTCATTCGTACTAAAGACGTTGTTAAATGCTTTCTTGTGTCATTGTATAGCCAATCATCTCTGGCCTGAGGTTTAACTCAAGTCTATTAAAAACGTCATATGGTTTCTAACCATAAATGTATCAGTCACACCAGAAGATAAAATTAGCAGCCTATGCAATGCCTGTAGTAGCATTTTATGACATACCCAGTATTGATATCAACAGCCTGAATTCAGTGGAGTCCGAACATGGAATGGTTTTATTGTCTTTAAAAACCACTCTTTAGGGGCACCTGGGTGGCTCAGTGGGTTGAGCCTCTGCCTTCTGCTCATGTCATGATCTCAAGGTCCGCAGATCCAGCCCCACATCAGGCTCTCTGCTCAGCGGGGAGCCTGCTACCCCCTCTCTCTGACTGCTCTACTTGTGATCTATCAAATAAGTAAATAAAATCTTAAAAAAATAAAATAACAGCCACTCTTTAAACCTCCTTTTCTTACCCCTTAAAAAAAATCTGAGCCAGAGGCTCTAAGTTTCAAACCTGCCCAAATTTAAGAGTTCAATAAACACTCCCCTCTCCTAACTCAGCCTCCTTGTAGTTTCCTCCTTCCCTTTTCTAGTTTTAGCTTTTGCTTTTTTGAAGCAGAAACTAGAGCCTGAAGAAAAATGCCCAAAACATTGTTACCTACCCCAGGCAACTGCAGTCTCCTCTGAGCCAAAAACATCCTCTGTGGTGGGCGCTGAATTACTTGCTTTAGTTATAAGGAGAGCACGGGTGAATTCTATTGGTGTCTCTGAGGCTACCTCCCCACTGTGCAACCTTCTGATGTGGAATGTTGGCTCTGAGTCCGTGCTTCCAACCCTGCCTCAGATGCCATCACCAGCAATCAAGCACAGTGTTTCTTTTGCATCAGCAGCTCTATGTAATAAAATTCCACCCCCTCACGTCCTCAACAATGCGGGCACAAGCTCCTCACCTGCTGCTCCCTTCCTCCTAGTAGTTGCTTTTAATCTGCCTCACCACTGCTTACATAAATGTGAGCAGATCTGGGGCACCTGGATGGCTCAGCGGGTTAAGCCTCTGCCTTTGGCTCAGGTCATGATCTCATGATCCTGGGATCGAGCCCCATGTCGGGATCTCTGCTCATCAGGGAACCTGTTTACCCTCTCTCTCTCTGCCTGCCTCTCTGCCTACTATGATCTCTGTCTGTCAAATAAATAAATCTTTAAAAAAAAAAAATGTGAGCAGATCTGCAAGGCTGCCACAGGAACAGACATCTAATCCAGGGTGGGATACCACTGTCAGCTTCTTCCAAGCACCCCCAATTCCTGTGAGGTATTTTCTTTTTTTTTTTTAAAGATTTTATTTATTTATTTGACAGATAGAGATCACAAGTAGGGAGAGAGGCAGGCAGAGAGAGAGAGAGGAGGAAGCAGGCTCCCTGCCAAGCAGAGAGCCCGATGCGGGGCGCGATCCCAGGACTCTGGGATCATGACCTGAGCGAAAGGCAGAGGCTTTAACCCACTGAGCCACCCAGGCGCCCCGTGAGGTATTTTCTTTAACACCACTTTCTCAGTGTGTGAGGGGACTGCTATCATGAGTGAGAAGCTACAGTACTCCTGCCTGATCAAGAACTCAACGGCACAGCTGAATATCCTTGAAGCCCAAAACTTTTGCTGATCTCTACTGGGGGTGACAGCTGGAGCAGCAGGGCCAATTCAGCTGTCTCTTTTCATGTGATTTGCTTTTCTTTTTTTATTGAGATATAATTAGCACATGACATTTTGTTAGTTTCAGGTGTACAACATAATAATTCAATATTTGTATATATTGTGAAATGATCACCACAATTAGTCTAGTTAACATGCATCACCGTACAGTTAAAAAAAACTTTTTTCCAGGGGCAACTGGGTGGTTCAGTAGGTTAAGCTGCTGACTCTTGATTTCGGCTCAGGTCATGATCTCAGGGTCCTAGGGATATAGTGCCCACCTGCCCACAGCCCCCAATTGGTTGGGCTCTGTGCTCTTGGTCAGTCTGCCCAGGATTCTTTAGCTCCCTCTACCTCTCCCCCTGCTTGCTCATGCTTGCTCTCTCTCTCTCAATATTTTTTTAAAAACATTTTTTTCTTATGATAAGAACTTTTAAGATCAACTCTTTTAGCAACTTTCACATTCGCAATGCAGTATTACTAACTAGAGTCACCATGCTGTGCATTACATCCCCATGACTTATTTACTTTAAAACTGAAAGTTTGTACCTTTTGACATCCATCCTTCATCTATTTTATATGATTTCATGCAATTTGTTTTAAAATTATTTTTTGATCTTTACAAATTGTTTTTTAGTCTGCGCTATCTCTTAACAGAATACAAAGGACAGATCTCAGGGCTTAGTGATGACTCTGTGTAGAATATGGAAACCCTCATTTGTTTTCCATTGCAGAGTTTCAGCAAAAATTCCTAAATAAAAAAAGTCTTATTCACCATCCTGTTACACACTGTTAACCAAAATTTGAGGAAGATGAGAATTTTTTCCAAGCTGCACTAATCCCAGAACTACTATTTTCTTTTATAAAACCAGGGGGATTTATAAAACAATTTCCTTGCTGCACTAAAAAATACAGTTAGGAGTCACTTCAATGAAGAGCTACACTTTCATCTTTTCCATTTGGTTCAAGTCTTTGTAAAGGCAAACGAAAATGATTATGTGACTATAGAATTAGCCTCCTCTCTGGAAGGTAAAATTTGAAATAAAAAATACGAACACTTTTGGGGCACCTGGGTGGCTCAGTGGGTTAAGCCTCTGCCGTCGGCTCAGGTCATGATCCCAGGGTCCTGGGATCGAGTCCTGCATCGGGCTCTCTGCTCAGCGGGGAGCCTGCTTCCTCCTCTCTCTGCCTACTTATGATCTCTCTGTCAAACAAATAAATAAAATCTTTAAAAAAAAATACGAACACTTTTTCAAGAAATCTTTGTATTTATTAGATCTGCAATAGTGTTGGTTTGGATCTCAAATCTATATTCTTATTTCAGCAATCTCTCTTTTCATCCCATTCTGTTCTTTAATTATCTTATCTTTGAGCCCTGCTAGTAATAAATTCATGTTTTCAGTAAGTTTCTCTACAGAGCAAATCAACAGGAATGTGCTTTCCTGGGTAACGTTTTCTTTTAGACTGTGTCCTTCTTTGTTTTTGTGCCCTTTCTGTGGTTTCCTCTTTCCTCTTGCTATGAATAGAGATTTTTGTATGCTTGTTTGGTTGATTTGCCATAGTTACAATTCTTCTTTGTTTTATTTTGATTTTGCTTAATGTGAGAAGCTCTTCCAGACCACATTTGTTCTGACATTATGTGTGTGGAAACTGTCCTAATTTCTCTCCTACCAAATCTGGGACAGTGTATTTTTCAGGCTCCATCCACTTCTCTACTGCTTAAAATCATGAAGTTTGAGGAGAAGTTGCCTTGTTCAGGACCAAGTGCAGTTCCTGGTGGAAGACTGCAGGCTCGATCACTCTAATATCTCATCCAGGTCTCAGTCCGCACACCCAGGGGTTTCCCACTCTCCAGGTTTAGGCTTCTTACTCCAGCTCAGCACGGTTCTCTAAAATAGAAAGACTTAGGGCTAGCCCTTCCTCTGCAGAGGTATTATAATGCTGTATAAGGCCTTCTACTTTCCAGGATTTTTTTTTTCTTCACTTCCCCTGAACAGATCTTGAGAGTAACTATTTCAGATATACCATCCCTAACACAGAATGTCCTTCCTAGTGCCCAGCTTCTGGCCCTTCTTCTCTATCCACAGTTGCAGAATCTTGACCTTCATTTTACTTCATTCTCACCCCAGATTCTGGGACCAATCTTACCAGGAGAGTGGAGAAAGAATTCAAAACTATATTAAAAGCCTGTGCCAAGTGCTTTGTGCATTGGCTAAATTGATTTTCACAATACTCCTTTTTTTTTATAGTACAAAAATGGGAAAATAAGAAAGTTTAATAATTTGCCAGAATAAGAGAGAGGGAGTAGAATTTTATCCTAGATCTAGCCAACTTCAAAGCCATGCTCTATTATACCCAGTGTGTACTGATGACCGTTAAACAATAGCATGGTTTTTTAACATGGTGGGAGGTAGGAGGCCTGATTTGTGACATTTGCAATTCCATGGTGTAAATGCTCCCACCATGTCAACTACAGGTTGACTGTAACATAGGCAAGGCTGGCTGTAACATCATATTAACATCTACCTATCTTTAGCAATAAAATAATGTTGATAATGAGCCAGTTCATATTATACACTAGCCTGACAATATTGTCAGTGTGTAACGTTTACCAAAATACCAAGAAAAAATTTGAAATGTGAAAACTTATACAATAGTTTTCTAAAAATATTTAATTATAAAGGGTTTATTATATTGTTTGCACTGATTCAGGGTCTTGAACCTCTGTGCTTTTGAGATTACCAAAAAGACTAAAATTATGAGACATGGGGCACCTGGGTGGCTCAGATGGTTAAGCATCTGTCTTCAACTCAGGTCATGATCCTAGTGTCCTGGGATTGAGCCCCACATGGGGCTCCCATCTCAGCAGGGAGTCTTCTTATCCCCCTCTCTCTCTGCCTTCCCTCTGCTCATGCTCTCTCACTCTGCATCTCTCTGTTTCAAATGAATAAATAAAATCTTAAAAAAAAAATATTGTGACAAATATCCAGCTAGAAGGGATGTCCCCATTAAAAGAGTTTCTTGGGGCGCCTGGGTGGGTCAGTGGGTTAAGCCTCTGCCTTGAGCTCAGGTCATGATCTCAGGGTCCTGGGATCGAGCCCCACATCAGGCTCTCTGTTCAGAGGGGAGCCTCCTTCCCTCTCTCTCTTTGCTTGCCTGTCTGCTGCTTGTGATCGCTCTCTCTCTGTCACATAAATAAATAAAATCCTAAAAATTAAAAAAAAAATTCCTTAAAAAAAAGTTTCTTAAGAAAAATTACTTAACTGACTTTTCTCATTCCACACATCAGAATTTTGACTGTAATATTCCCACAGGGTTTACTCAAATTATTCATAAATAACAGTGCTTAAAGGGCTCCCTTATGAATCCTCTTTATGAAAATGGCAAACATGCTTGCTTGGAAACAAATGAACACAATCCCTTTTAAAAAGTATATTCATAAGACAATGGTTTTAACTGAGTTACAAATACATAGAAAAGCATAACTGACATTCCACAATAAAGTTCTGATATCAAGATCTAAATGTACTATAGAATTATTCAGAATTGCAGCCCTTGAGGCCTGAACAATATCCCTCCTAAAAGCCCTAGACATCTCTCCTCCATTGCACATTGTCAGGATACCCCTAATTTGGCATCATTAAGCACCCTGGATGGTACCAGCTCATGGACATCACTCTGCAGTCACTCCACAACCATTCTCATGTGTGTGCAGGAAGTTGTCAGCCCGGACTAGGACTCCACCAGTCACTGGCTGCTGGCTCAGGAAGTCAATGACAAGGAATAGAAATTCCCCCATCTGTAATAATATTTATGACCTTAAAATGTCAGTACAGCAACACAAGTGTAATTTCCTGTGGAGGTCCCTATATGAGAGTTAACCTATGACTTGGTTATTTAGATACAAATGATTGAAGTTGCTAATTTTGCCTAATCCCTTGCTGCTGTCACTACTGCTGCTGCTGCTCCTCTTTCCTTCTCTACCTTTTGGTCATTTTATTGGCATCATTTGCCTTTTCGACAGCAGGTAAAGAGAAGAAAATACATGTGGTATAACATTAGCAAATACATTCATCAAAATAAAAGGCAAACATTTCTATTGAAGAGAAAATTAAAATGATTGGCTAATATAATATTGTGATTGGATTAATAATTTGAATATTCTAAGGAACCTTCTCTTGTAAACCTGAGTGAAAAGGACTAACTATAAATATTAGATGTTTTCAAAGTCTACTATTTTAAAAAAAAAGTCTACTATTTAAAAACAAATCTAAGCATGAATATTATAAAGCTCTTGCCACAAAAGAAATTCAGTGTCAAACTCAGTGATCCAAATTCTCTAAAATCATGCATCATGGCGATATCTCATTTGACTATAAATATGATATATAATTTTTGAATAACCAGACTTTCAGATTCCTATAGTTTTCCAAGGGGATTACTAGAAAAAAAGTAAAATTGGGTTAAGAATACAACCAGTCTAGTTTTTATTTCCTCTTGAAAAACAAACAAAAATCTTAAGACAATCACAGAAAGTAAGAGAAATTACTATTGGACCCATCTCCTTCCTCTCTCTTCACTCACAGCTTACTTAAAATGCAAACCAACTCGCCACAGTCCTGACCTATTCTCTCCAATTTCTGAATGTCAAACACTTAGAGCAATTGTTGGCTGTCAGAATGCAAAGTCTGCGGAAGCAGAGAAACTGGACATTTGGTATTTCAACATTCCAGAGCAAGTGATTTAATTATTTAATTAGAGTAAGAGGAAAGCATTTACACAAAGATCCAGGCACATACTCTGCCATCAAAAATGTCTCTGAAATGGTAAAACACATATTAAAGAACTGGGGGAAAAGGACAATGTTGTATAAACTAGTCCGAGTGCAGATTAATTCTTACATGTCAATGATAAATGGAAACATAAAGTATGAAAATAACTTAATTATTAAAATCCACAAAATTGCTGTTTGCTGTAGAATACTTTTTATATATTTCTTGTGAAGTTATTGAAAGTTTAAATTTTCTATTGCTTCAAACTAAAGAGTAATCTGTTTGATCTTGTTTTAATATTTATATAATTAAAATGCATCTATTTCCGTCATTACTTTTCAAATGCTCATTAAATGATTTTTTTAATCATTTACCACTACCACTTGGTGCTTCACTATCTTCAATACATAAATAATGACAAATTTGTACATTAATTGGAGAAAATGTCCATTTATGTCTTCCCTGAATATTATTTAATCTGACCTTAATTCAATTAAAAAAATATGACAAGAACAATACCTATCAATAGCAATGTGGACTAGGTCAGCATTTCCCAAAGTGTGTTCCTTGGAAGCCCAGATCTAAGAATGTTTCATTTAGTAATTTTTTGTTTTACAGGTCTGCCTTTTTTAGCATACTTTTTATTTTAGTACGTCAAACATTCAAGAAAACACACAAATCATAAATATATAGTTCAATGAATTTTCATGAAGTGAAACCAACACCCAGACCAAAATATTATTAGCACCCTGAAGCCTCTTTGAGCCCCCTTTCTTAGTAACCACTGTTCTGTTATCTAACAGCATAGATTAGTTTGCCTGTTTAAAAACTTTATATAAATGGAATCATGTAGTATGTACCTTTTGTGTCTGCCTGTTATACCTCAAAATTGTAATAGTGAAATTTCTTCATGTTATTCTGTATTTATAGTTTATTTATTCTCATTGCTGTATTACAGTCCATTGTATGAACTTATCACACGTTATTCATTCTACTGTTAAGAAACATTTGAGACGTTCCCAGTTTAGGGACCCTTACAAATAATGCTGCTATGAACATTGTATAGTGCATATCTTTTGGTGAACGTATGTATGAATTTTTGTTGAATGTATAAGGTAGGGCTGGAAATGCTGGGTCATAAGATAAGCATATATTCAGCTTTAGTAATTACTGCCAAGCAGTTTTCCCAAGTGGTCATACGAATTTTACACTCTTGCCAGAGGATGAGCACTGCCCCCACTCTATATCCTTGACACACTCGGCGTTTTCTGCTTTTATTTCAGCCATTCCTTTGTAATCACACTGTGGTTTTAATTTATATTTTCCTGATGACTAATGAATTTGAGCACATTTTCATGTCTAATGGTCACTTAAACATCCTCTCCTCTGCCATGATTGTTCAAATCATTTGTCCATTTTTTTCTATTCAATTCTGGGTTTTTGATAGGGATTTGTAGCAGTCTTCTACATACTTTATACATAAGTCTTTTGTCAGATACATACAGCACAATTATCTTGTCCTGCTCTCCGGCTCTCCTCTTTAGTTTCTTAACAGTGTCCTTTCATGAACAGAGTCCTTACTTTAGATGTGGACATTTTAGCATTCCTTTTCCTTTATGTGTCCTGTTAAGAAAATTTTCCTTCATGTCATGACGATAACCTCCTACCTTTTCCCCAAAAAGCCAAATTGTTTTACCTTTCATAGGTAAATGTGAAGGAAGTTTCATTTTTTTTTCTTCCTACAGATGTCTAATTGACCCAGTACCTTTTACTGAAAAGATCACACTTTGTCCACTGCACTGCAGTGTCATCTTTGTTATAAACTACAATGAGGGTCTATTACTGGACTCTATTCTATTCCATCGGTCTATTTGCCTGTCCTTACACCAAAAATACTCTGCCTTAATCATTAGTTCTGTAACACCTTGATAGGAGGAGATTCCCATTAAAATGACTATTAAGAAAAGTTAACAGTTTTTATTGCTTTTGTTTCTCATTTACTATTTGAATTATCAGAAACCTTATTTAATACACTAATGTGTGTTACAATTATCTAATAGATAGGGACAACTGGATGGCTCAGTTAGAGAAGCATCTGCCTTCAACTCAGGTTGTGATTCCAGGGTCCTGGGATCTAGCCCCTCAGGGGGCTCCCGGCTCAGTGGGGGGGTCTGCTTCTCCCTGTCCCTCTGTCCCTCCCCCCAACTCACACTTGGTCTCCCTTTCTGTCTCTCTCTAATAAATAAATAAAAATCTTTTTACAAATATCTAATAGGTAGATATATGGTGTTTCCCAAACTTTAACTATGGAATTTTTTTTTTCTACAAACATCTTATAGGACTAGTGTTCTGAGTAGCATTTTGGGAAATAAATAGATCTGACGAGATCGGGCGCGTTCAGGGTGGTATGGCCGTAGACGGGAAATAAATAGATCTGTTTTCAGGTGGTAAGGGCTGAACTTCAGGCCAACTCCACGTTGTTGATGAAAACTTCTAGCCCCTAGCATGAGATAGGATTTTTAATTTTCTTCACAACATGCATGAGGTCAGGTACATCAAGTTCCACACATCCAGGTGCTTAAAAGAAGACAGATACCTATATTTTGGAACGCAATGGGCAAAATAAAAAATCTTCTTTCAGACTTTTCCTTGCACTCATAGGTCTTACGAACTTTTGATACTTCATCCTTGATTCAAAATGAGAAGGTATAAGAAAATTAATTCTTTTAATATAAATTTTAGTCACACGGACTTCCTTGGCATCCACAGTTATTCTTACACTTAAGGCATATTAAAGCAAGCTCAGAAAAACCCAACATAGTAGCACCACCTGCCTGACTTTCCATGGAGCTCTAAGCTTTGAAGCTCTATTTGCTATTGGAGATGGTAGAGTTCCAGATATGGGAAGAGTTAATATCTATAAATCATGTGACCCTCTACTTCGTCTCATTTAAACCTAGTCAAGGCTTGGACAACTTTCATCACCTAATACAAAGACTGCCCTCCCCCCACCCCACCATCATCCTGATGTCTGATTAGCAAGGGACCCTTACACACATTTTTTCTGTCACAGGATAATCAAAGTCCTAGGATGCCATGATTAGAGTTCTAAAATTTCTCAGTTTTTGCTTATATTAAAAACATTTTGGGATTTCAATTTGTGAAATAAACCAGGGTTATTCTGTCTATATTTAGCTACTGTAACAACTCACTAGAAAAATTAAATGTATGTATTTCACCCTAAGAAAAAATAGTCACTATTTTTTATTTGCTTTATTTATTTTTTATTGGCTGATTGAAACACCCTATTTGCTGAAATAGTCACTATTTCAGCAAATAGGGTGTTTCAATCAGCCACATAAACTAAATATACACATCAAATATGCTGGTTAAATTGGGATTTATGGACACTACAAGTACGCCTGCAAATACATTAATACAATACGCATATCCAACACCTATTAATAAGCATCTTATGCTTATTAATTAACTCCTACTGAAGGCCAGGGTCTTTTAAAGCTAATCCTACGTGAGTAAGTAAGGGATCTGGTGAAGCATGGTGGGAGAAGCCGAAGTCAACAGACCTGAGTTCGAACATTTATCTTACCACTTAAGGTCTGTGTGACCCTAACTAAGTCATTTAGACTTTTGAAACTCCACTTCCCTGATTTACAAATTAATATAGTAATATCTACCCATAAAGCTCTATTATATAAGATGTATATGTGAAGCACTTAACAGATTACCTATCATACAGAGAATATTGAGTAAATATCCATCACTTTTCCCCAACCCCTTCACCAACACCAGGCATTTAAGGATGTCACCAAAGGATCATCACATTTTAATATTTATGTCAAGTTGACAATCTTCAGCTTGAAAATTATGTGCACCTCTGAACATCTCGACACTTCAAAATAAACTGAATTTCCAAGAATACAAATATGGTACCACAGTGGATGAATTGAGAATGACTTCCAGAAAAACAAATTTTTATATCTATGTGATAAGAGCAAAATACAATATTGGCATTTCAGTGTCGGCATATTAGTACTATCAGTATTTATCCAAGCAAGATTCCATACATGCATCTATAATATTCTCTATTCTAAGAGCAGAGTAGGAATTTTAGGCTTTTCTTAGACTACTTAAGTTTTTATCATTTTATTTTCTTTAGCTAAAGGCAGACATGGTTGAATTACTTCATGCTACAAAATAGAATCTTTAGACACTTCCAAAATGGAAAGCAGTTAAAGGTGTAAGCTCTCAAGCTACATTATAATTAATACAAATCAGAATCTTACCAGAAATATTTCAAGTTTATGGTTAAAACTGTTCTTAACTGTAAAAGTCCAAAATCAAGGTTAAGGTTAGAATTGCTCTTAACTGTTAAAGTCCAAAATGTGGAGGCATAGACATTGCTCAAAAATAATGTCACCTAAGGATCAGAATCCAGCAGAAATTGACAGTTGACTCTCTTCTATTACTATAGGAGTCACGATGACCCACAACTACTTCTGTTGCTAAGTATTTAAAAATTTGTGCTGATCACAAATTTCTTAGGAGCCTTCTTTCTCATGACATCTTATGACATTCTTAATTATGCCATTATGTGGACTATGCTGGAGTCATGTTCAAATATTATTTCTATGTTTGTCTACCACTTAAGAGAGCGATACTAAATGTAAAAACTATGAACCATATGCCCCTGAAAATTCCAGATTATACTATTTCCTATATTAGATGTACTGATGTTATAAAAGAAAGGGGTTGAGGGAGAAATCTTCTGATCCACATCTTCAGACCGATATAATAGAAAAATTAACCTATTTTTCACATCAGCTTACATTTAAACTGGAGATAGATAGGTAGGAAATTCCAAATGTTGGGCTGTTCCTTTGACACCAACTGAAATAAGCCCAGGGAGGTGGTACGAAAGCCTTCTGAAAAGGTACTGTGGCAGCAGTTGTCTGCCTTTATCTTATTCCAGACCTTCTGTCTTCTAGTTTGCCGTCCTCTGCTGTACATTGCCTCTTGGATGTAGTGACTCCCTCAGTGGATCTCAGTTTTCTTCCCATCCAATATTCATTTGTGGAGCAACATCACTGCTACTAATCATCACCATTACCTCTGGTATTTTATCTCTTAAATGTCCTATTTCTTGTTTTATGGTTACAAATTCAATGCTGAAAAACTGACAGGTGTTTTGTTTTGTTTTGTTTTCTCTTGTCTTGTTTTGCCTCTCCAACAATACCAGTAGGAAATGTTTAAGGAATTCAAGCTTTTCATAAATCATCGTTACCAGGAAGTGGCCTACCATTAAAGACAGTGCCCATGAGCAATTCCCAGCATTCAAATATCTTAGTCTTACTGCATGCATAATGAATCTAAGAATTACAACTAAGAGATTTACAGCATTGACTATAAGCTACATCTGAAACCCAAAATGAATTGGGTTATAAAAAATACTATGAAGGCTTCTCATTATATTCCATATCCCCAAGTAACATGAATAAGAAAATTTGGTCTAAAATCTATATTGATTAGTAATAATCAAAGCTCCAAAATAATGCATATGTCCACCAATAAGAGACTAGTTAAGAGACCAATGTAAGTTCATACAATGGAACACACACTACGCAGTCTTAAAAAGGAATGTGTTGGAGAGGATGTGGAGAAAGGGGAACCCTCTTACACTGTTGGTGGGAATGTAAGTTGGTGCAGCTACTTTGGAGAACAGTGTGGAGATTCCTCGAGAAATTAAAAATAGAGCTTCCCTATGACCCTGCAATTGCACTACTGGGTATTTACCCCAAAGATACAGATGTAGTGAAGAGAAGGGCCATCTGTACCCCAATGTTTATAGCAGCAATGGCCACAGTCGCCAAACTGTGGAAAGAACCAAGATGCCCTTCCACGGATGAATGGATAAGGAAGATGTGGTCCATATACACGATGGAGTATTATGCCTCCATCAGAAAGGATGAATACCCAACTTTTGTAGCAACATGGACGGGACTGGAAGAGATTATGCTGAGTGAAATAAGTCAAGCAGAGTCAATTATCATATGATTTCACTTACTTGTGGAGCATCAGGAATAACACGGAGGACATGGGGAGATGGAGAGGAGAAGGGTGTTGAGGGAAATTGGAGGGGGAGATGAACCATGAGAGACTATGGACTCTGAAAAACAACCTGAGCATTTTGAAGGGGCAGGGGTGGGAAGTTGGGTGAGCCTGGTAGTGGGTATTATGGAGGGCACATATTGCATGAAGCACTGGGTGTAGTACATAAACAATGAATTCTGGTACTCTGAAAAGAAATTTAAATAAAAAATTTTTAAAAAAGGAATAAGGAAAATCTCTAAAAATGCCTGTGGAATGACTGCAAGATATATAATAAAGTGAAAAAAAGAAAGATGCAGAAGAATGTTTGTAACATGTTATATTTTGTGTAAGAAGTGGGGTGAGAGGGAACACAAATATGGATGCTTACTTTTCAATACTAAAAAATGAAAAATAATCAAAAACCTTTAAAGTATGGTTACCTCTGGAGGGAGGAAAAAGAACAGGAAAAAAGCTTGACTTCTGTTAGATGTATTTTGTTCATAGTTTTGGCTTTGGAACCACATAGTATTTTACACAATTAAAAACAAAGTACAATTTTAAAGACTCAGGTTCTAGTTGAGATAGAATAAGCATACTTCATCCTTTTTTTTTTTTTTTTTAAGATTTTATTCATCTATTTGACAGAGAGAGAGAGATCACAAGTAGGCAGAGAGGCAGGCAGAGAGAGAGGAGGAAGCAGGCTCCCGGCGGAGCAGAGAGCCCGATGCGGGGCTCGATCCCAGGACCCTGAGATCATGACCTGAGCCGAAGGCAGCGGCTTAATCCACTGAGCCACCCAGGCGCCATCCTTTTACTTCCACTGAATACATACTATACTTTTATACATGCTATAAAACCTGGACAGAATGCACGAGTACCTTTTTGAAGACTCTATAGATAACAGCAGGTGTTAATTAGAATCTAAAATATTGCTAAATCAGTGGAGTTTACCATTTCCCCCTCTGGCATCCTCCACTTGAATTTACCACAGCCAGAAACTCAGAAGTGAGCATTATGATCCAGACAGACAGGAAAAGCCACCACCTCTGGTTTTAGGGTCAGAAAAGGGCACTCCTGACACCTAAAGGAAATGTGGAAATCCCTTGAGGTTTTTTCCTTCCTTTTTCTCTTTCTCTAACACTCCAGTCATGAGGCAATACTGTAGCAGGGAGTCAGCAACAGCTATGGAAACCCACAAGTGCCACAAGAACCCACAGGACTAAAAAGGAAACACCTCATCTCAGGTATTGCTCCCATTCTAAAAATACCAGGCAAGACCCAATAGCTTCTCTCTCTCTCTCTCTTTCTCTTTCTCTGTGTGTGTGTCTTACCCCTTAGACCAGGACACCAACTCAGTCACAGAAGTGAGCAAGAGAGTACAACAAAGTAGGGTAACTATAGATCCAAATTCTGACCAGAGGACCAAAAGGGAAGTCTCAGAAATCAGAAAGTTCTGGAGGAAGATTAAAGATGCCTGGGTCTAAGGATGTGGAGAAAGGGGAACCCTCCTCCACTGTTGGTGGGAATGCAAGCTGGTCCAACCACTCTGGAAAACAGCATGGAGGTTCCTCAAAATGTTGAAAATAGAACTACCCTATGACCCAGCAATTGCACTACTGGGTATTTACCCTAAAGATACAAACATAGTGATCCGAAGGGGCACGTGTACCCGAATGTTTATAGCAGCAATGTCTACAATAGCCAGACTATGGAAAGAACCTAGATGTCCATCAACAGATGAATGGATCAAGAAGATGTGGTATATATACACAATGGAATACTATGCAGCCATCAAAAGAAATGAAATCTTGCCATTTGCGACGACGTGGATGGAACTAGAGCGTATCATGCTTAGTGAAAGAAGTCAATCGGAGAAAGACAACTATCATATGATCTCCCTGATATGAGGACATGGAGAAGCAACATGGGGGGGTAGGGGGATAGGAGAAGAATAAATGAAACAAGATGGGATTGGGAGGGAGACAAACCATAAATGACTCTTAATCTCACAAAACAAACTGGGGGTTGCTGGGGGGAGGTGGGATTGGGAGAGGGGGAGCGGGCTATGGACATTGGGGAGGGGAGGCGAACCATAAGAGACTATGGACTCTGAAAAACAACCTGAGGGTTTTGAAGGGTCAGGGGTGGGAGGTTGGGGGAACAGGTGGTGGGTGATGGGGAGGGCACGTTTTGCATGGAGCACTGGGTGTTGTGCAAAAAGAATGAATACTGTTACGCTGAAAAAAAAATAAATAAATAAAAAGGGGAAGAAAAAAAAAAAAAGATGCCTGGGTCTAATTAGCATACCAGTGATGCTGGGAAAGAAACTAACAGATTTGCCAATGCCCAGATTACAGACTGACTGCTGGATTGCATATACCAAGACAGATCTAGAAAGCATTATGAAGGCTTTGAAAACTGAATTGACATTGGAATTATCACCCATAAAATTCATGTTGGTGTTTATAGCCTAAACCTAACTAGGTCGGTTGCCTGCTAAAACAAAAATATCATGCAAACATTCTTTGCAATATATGTTAAAATAAAAAGTCTCAAAAAGAAATAGAATATATAAAGAAAAACCAAATGGAAAGGTAAAAAACCACATGAAAATTTTAGAACTGAAAAATATAATAACCATAATTAAGAACTCATTGGCTGTCAGGGAAATACAAATCAAAACCACAATGAGATATCACCTCACACCAGTCAGAATGGCTAAAATTAACAAATCAGGAAATGAGAGATGCTGGTGAGGATGCAGAGAAAGGGGAACCCTCCTACACTGTTGGTGGGAATGCAAGCTGGTGCAACCACTCTGGAAAACAGCATGGAAGTTCCTCAAAATGTTGAAAATGAACTACCCTATGACCCAGCAATTGCACTACTGGGTATTTACCCTAAAGATACAAATGTAGTGATACGAAGGGGCACGTGCACCCAAATGTTTATAGCAGCAATGTCTACAATAGCCAAACTATGGAAAGAACCTAGATGTCCATCAACAGATGAATGGAAAAAGAAGATGTGGTATATATACACAATGGAATACTATGCAGCCATCCAAAGAAATGAAATCTTGCCATTTGCGACAACGTGGAACTAGAGGGTATCACGCTTAGTGAAATAAGTCAATCGGAGAAAGACAACTATCATATGATCTCCCTGATATGAGGATGTGAAGATGCAACATGGGGGATTAGGGGGATAGGAGAAGAATAAATGAAACAAGATGGGATTGGGAGGGAGACAAACCATAAGTGACTCTTAATCTCACAAAGCAAACTAGGGTTGCTGGGGGGAGGTGGGGTTGGGAGGGGGGGAGGGGGGTTATGGACATTGGGGAGGGTATGTGCTATGGTGAGTGCTGTGAAGTGTGTAAACCTGGCGATTCACAGACCTGTACCCCTGGAGATAAAAATACATTATATGTTTATAAAAAAAATAAGAAATAAAAGATACAAATTCTGGTTAAAAAAAAAAAAGAACTCATTGGCTAGACTCAATAGCAGATGGATATCAAAGAACTGCTAACAGGGAACAGGGATGTCTGGGTGCATCACTCTGTTGAACATCCCACTCTTGATTTCAACTCAGGTCTTGATCTCAGGGTCATGAATTCAAAGCCCACATTGGGCTCCATACTGGACATGGAGCCTACTTTAAAGGAAAAAAAAAAAAAAAAAAAGAATTGCTAATGGAAGCTTTCCAGACAGAGAAGAAATAATACCACACAGAAATGTGGACCCCCAGAAATGAAGAAAAAGCAACAGAAATGGTAAATATCTGGGTATATATACAAAAGACCATTTTTTCTTTCTACTGAACACCTTAAAATATGTTGATATTTGAAAGCAAAAACTATAACATTGTTTTGATGTTTAGTGTTTGCAGATATATAACACACTGGTAGCAGAAAGGGACCTATAAAGTAGTAAATCTTCTATATTCCAGCTGAAGTGGTAATATATGGATTCCAAGCCAACTGCAAAAATTAAGTATTTTTAAGCCCTAGACAAATAACTAAAAACAATATAAAGATAGTCAAAAGCACAGTAGGTAAACTAAAATATAATAAAAATAAAGTTAAATAAATTTGAACTTAATATTAGTTTACTCATAATTAATTTTTCTCTTTACAAAATATTTCTATTTCCTACTTCTGTCCACTAAAAAGGCCTAAAAAGAATGATGATCCAATGGCAATGAAAAACTTCAGTGTCCATATTTTGGTTTCTAAATACCATTACCCACTTAAAGAAATAGGAGAATGTGGAGAAATAGTTGATTTGAGGTCTGGAAAAGGAAATATCAAATTAAGCTTATAATATCTTGCTTGTACCTGAAAGTAAAAAGACTATTAAAAACCAGGGTCATGTTAAAAGAACATAGGCAATCATTCCCACTGACCAAAGACAAGACAATTTGAGCAGCCAAAAAAGAAAAATGACTCCAGTACATTTAAGAATATCAAACATTTTATGTATTTTTATTTTATTTTTTAAAGATTTTGTTTATTTATTTATTTGATAGAGATCACAAGTGGGCAGAGAGAGGGGGGGTGGGAAGCAGGCTCCCAGCCAAGCATAGAGCCCAATGCAGGGTTCGATCCCAGGACCCTGGGATCATGACCTGAGCCGAAGGCAGAGGCATAACCTACTGAGCCACCCAGGTGCCCCTAAAGAAAAAATCTTTTTTTTTTTTAATGACTTAGTGTCATTTTAATAATAACTGAAAAAGTATATTTGGATAGTTTATATACACAGTTATCAAAAATATAAAGTATATTGACATGTGTATCCCTCAATCTAGGCTTGCAAAATAGAATGTACCAAGTAACATAAGTGTAGTCACCCTACTTCCTGTCTACTTACCACTCTCTCTCTTTTCTGTGTCCGCAAAAACATCTTTAAAAAGTCATATACAATCACTGTTTCCTTTTCCTGATTCTCATTCCTCCCCACACCTATCAAAATGTATTTTAAATGTTATATACATTTATATATAATACGTTCATAGTGATATACACAATAAATAAGACATTCTCTAAAAAATAAGACTTAATTGATCACCTTTAAATGTTGCTCGGGCACCAACTCATTATGCTGATAATTGATATACCAGTGGAAACAATCTGTCATTATCCTGGCTTCTAACATGGATCATATTTCAGGATGATCAAATGGTTATTAAGGAAAGATCTTCTTTATATAAGAATCAGAACTAATAATTGCAAGACAAATGAATGTCAGAATTCAATCCTTATTGAGATCATGGATTTTAGGAACAATCACCAATGGCCACTAAAACCACTGAAAGGTATTTGGGGAATTATAACGGAGGGACCAGGCAGACACCACCTGAATCAATTTATCAGTCTCATCATTAAAAAGCAACAGCAGTATATATGTACCTCCTCATGTGGTACAGTAAGAATACAGTATTTTTAAAGGAACCTGATTTAATTGAACATCTACATACAATCTAATTTACAGGATAGATAGAAATAGTAACATACTAAAGACACCAAAAGAAATTATCAGCTAAATCCAAAACTTGAGAAATTCTACTGGACAAATTATCTAGTATGTTCAACAAGTAAATGGAAGGAAGAAAACTATTACAGAATAAAAGGAAAATAAAAAAGAGAAGGAACTTAAGAGAAAATGAACAAAATGACATCCTGATTCCAACAAAATATAAAAAGGATATAGTTGAGACAATGAGGGAAAATAGAACATAAACTGGGTATTCAACAATATTGAGAAATAAAATGTTTTAACATTATTGTGGTTACATTTTTTAAAAAATGTCATCATGTATTAGAAAAACATACTTAAGTATTTATGTGTGAAATATGGGATTCTCTACAACATCCTTCAGAGGTATCAAAGCACTACTTATGCATTAAATTACATTACAAAGTAAGTAAAATTTGAAAACCCATATTGACATATTGATTGGATGGCACCACTCAAGAAAAAGAACTGTGGTAAATAAGTATCTAGTGGTTAACTCCATACTTCACAACAAATTTCAACTGGCTGTAACCAGTTCTGTACTAATCATGTGTAATACATGGCCTACCAGATGCTATCATGTCTGAATTGTTAAGTTCATGGAATCTGTGCATAAAAACACTGCACCCCATCATTTCTTCATAGATGATCAGGCTGAAAAAATAGTCTAAACTGCTGGAAGTTCTCTTTTTTTGGCTGCTGGAGCACACCTTTCTCTGATTCTCCCATTATTCACCACATCACTCTTGGTGGTCAGCAGAGTTTAGGGGTGCTGAATTCTGAAGACATGCTTAAATTTTCCCCATACCAGCTTCAGAGAGCATATACAGCATGAGAAGAGAGTGTGTCACTAACTGATTAAGTCAATCTTCCCTCCAGAGCAAACTGACCACCACTGAACCATTAAGGCCTTTCTCATAGCATCACAGCCTACACATTTCAGGCCAACATCTCAAGATAGCCACAAAATGAAGAAAGCAAAATCTACCTATGGGTGACTTTAACTAAGGATAGGGTCCCCTACTGTTTCCAAGCCACTAAAATAAAAACCCACAGTATTTACTGTGTTGAAGAGCACTGTGGTTGAAGGCTTGCTCATTTCTTTTCTGTTTTTATTCTTCTGCCCAACACAACTGTCTGCATCTCATGAAAATTGGCAGGTGAATGATCAAAATAATCAAAGGGCCCTTATGTATCTTAAGAGGCTATCTTGCAAGTTAATAAAGTAATTCTCAGGTTGTCACACACCTTTTCTGTGATAGGCTTATATGCCTTTCTTTAAACTCCATATACTAAGGCTGAAATATATAATGTAATTGAAAGCCTGGTTTTGTTCACAAAATCATTTACAAAATCATTAGGAGTCTGAGCCTACTCACAGCAAAGCAATTTACAATAATATTAACTACCTCCACTTGAAAAAAATCATTATTGTTTAATTACTGATCCTTTACTCTGCATTGATCAAATCTGAAGCCACAGTTTCAGGAACTGAGAATCAATTGGATGTTATTGGATATTCTAGTACAAATCATATTTCAAAATATATCTACCCTTGGTAATTACAAAACAATATTCATAGAGAATATTTTTTATTTATAGTGATCTTTTAGGCAAAAATCTAATTTTTACCTTTCTTTGACATTTTTATAATACTTACTTTAGTAAGGTAAGTAGTTTTGACAAGGTTTGTATGCCCTGAACAAAGGAAGACCCAGTTCTTCATAAATATTTCTTAGTTTGTTGATTTAGATTTGTTATATATTCACTCCAAAGTCAACTCTACCATCCCACCAAAAGTTTCTGTGATTTTAAGAACACTTGGCCAAGCATATGTGATTAGTTTCATGTGGAAACAATTATGGAAGCAGCGGTTAGAAAATTACCTACATGGGTTCTTTCCAACCCCATGATTTTATGTCTTATTTATGCTTGTACAAGTAGTTTTGGTTACCTATTCAGTCCATGAAAGAAAATAAAAAATAGCCATAAGATGTATCCCACCTTTCCAGCTCCTCAGCTTCCAGTCTCTTAACTGAATATGAATCCAGTGAAAATTTGTTGATTTTTCTGGAATACTAAAGATACAAATACCTTTGCAAGAGCTGGCATTGTTGATAGATTTTACTGAAGGATAACCAGACATGGCCTCTGTTTTCTTTTCTCTCCCTTTCCCATTCCATTTTTTACTTTTCTCCAAATCGGAGAACAAATATTTACCAAATTCATCTTGTAATCATGAATAAAAACAATAGCAACAACAGCAACGCCTATAGTTGCAAAATTAAAATGGCATTGCTTTTAGGTGTCATACTACAAAGAACTAAAAACAGAATTAATTCTCAAATATAAACCTAGATATCATTCTGCAACTGTTTTTGATTTTCCCTTACATTTTTTTTTTTGCTTTTACCTGTCTCTGTCCATGTTTACTTCTCCTGTCTCTTCCATTTTCTTTCCCTGCATTTTAATCTCCTTTTGCTATCCATGTTCTCTCCCTTAACTAGTCTTTATAACAGAGAATGCATTATTTTTCCTTCCTAAAATTTTTCCTATCCTGCATTCTCTGTTTCAAGTAGTGCTAAGAATGTCATTCAGTCACCAAACTGTGGAAAGAACCAAGATGCCCTTCGATGGATGAATGGATAAAGAAGACATGGTCCATATATTCAATGGAGTATTATGCCTCCATCAGAAAGGATGAATACCCAACTTTTGTATCAACATGGACAGGACTGGAAGATTATGCTAAGTGAAATAAGTCAGAGAGAGTCAATTATCATATGGTTTCACTTACTTGTGGAGCATAAGGAATAACACGGAGGACATTGGGAGATGGAGAGAAGTGAGTTGGGGGAAATCGGAGAGGGAGACAAACCATGAGAGACTGTGGACTCTGAGAAACAAACTGAGGGTTTTGGAGGGGACGGAGGTGGGAGGTTGGGTGAGCCCGGTGATGGGTATTAAGGAAGTCACTTACATGGAGCACTGGGTGACGTGCATAAACACTGAATTTTGGAACACTAAAAAAAAATAAATTTAAATTAAAAAAAAAAAAGAATGTCATTCAGGAATCTTCATAGACTACTACTTCTCTCTCACAGAATGCCTAGATCCACTTACTGAGTCCTGTTTATTCGTGCTCTTAAATAATAGAAATATCCTCTCCATCTCCAATGTGCATTATTCATCAACTCTTGTCTAGACAGCTGCAATACTCTTTCTTCATTTATCTCTTTGTCTCCATTCTATTAAGTAACAAGTATAATCTAATTCATACATGCCCCCTCCAATAAATCATTTCTCTAGAACACATAAGATTAAGTCTCTGCCATGTTAAAAATGTTCCAGTGATTCTAAATTGTCGAAATTTTTCAGCATGGAACACAGCATTTATATTTATATTTGGCTTATGTCCATCCTTCAATCTACATTCCACACCATTACTTTCAACTCTTCCTCTCTACCCTCCCCATCCATAAGCATACCTCTGCACTCCAGAAACCTTTGTATCTCCATCTCTGTATGCATATGCATATCCCCCCTGTGTAATAATGTTATCACAGTGTTTTACATATCTTGCTATAACTTATCAGAATGAATTACAGTTATGAATCCATCTACTATACTGGAGTCCTTGAAGATAAGGACTGTAACTTGGGAATCTGTATATACCTGACAATGAACACTATGTTTGTCCCATTGTACATACCTGATACATAGTTGTTGAATGCCCTCAAAATAAAAAGCTGCTCAAAACATTTTTTTTACTTGTTAAGTTCATTATATAATGGAACTCTCAACTTGAGTCTAGGCTGTGCCCACTCTGGGAATTCAGACTTTAGTTGTTCAGACAAGTTTGAGAGAAGCCCATTTGCAAGGGAACGAGGAGTCTCCTGAGAAACAACTCAAGTTATACCACTGATAAGTCTGAAACATATCTGGAAATGTCTGGTAAACTTGAAGGGATGACTTGACAAGTATTTATTTGCAGGGGACCAGAAATGTCTCCTGGGAGAGAACAAATTGAAAGAAAGGCAGACTCTAAATGCCAGAGGGAAGTCTGTGGGAACACTGTAGTGCATTCTACCTCATGAAAGTCCTCAGACACATTCTAGAAACAGACACAAAACAAAAACTTAAAAAGCGAATTCACTAAAAACCCTGCAAATCAAAGAAGCACAAGCCACACTGCTTTAAGACCATCTAGAAAAGTAAAAGACGAAGGAGAAAGAGAACACATCTCCCCCACTTTTCCCCTGACCTGTGCGTCAGTTTTGTCATGGTCAAGACAAAGGAAACCATCATACTCATGGGAGCCACTGGAGACTGCCAAGCAGCACCCTAGTCTGTGCTACAGGACACCACTGCCTGCCTAATACCATGACATCATGGTTTCTACCAAGCTACCAAGAAACAACAGCGCGTGGCAGAAGCATGCACCTGATGGAATAGTGGTGGACACTGGTGGAAAACACAGTTTCAGCAAGACATGGGACTGTCAACTTATACCATCATTTATAAGACATGTCCAGGAAATTCCTGAATATGACTGAAGGAAGAGTTTGAAAATTTTTCTTAAAAAAAAAATAATAATAACATTTATCCAAGTACATTAAAGCAAAGTAAAAAATTCTTAAATATAATTATTACCTGAACATTAAGAATAATGTAGGCAAATACTCATTGTTTTAATATATATGCAGTCTTTTCAGCTGCATCTGTTTCTAATCCCTTGTCAATGAAATTTGGGGGGGGGGAATATATGGCTTCAAAAAAGGTGCTATTACCATTTTTTATATAAAGTTGTTTATAATTACCTTAAAATTGCATCTTGTGATTAGTACATTTGAAACTGATGAGATATAAAATTGACCCTTTCCTGTAGACAATATTTTAATTGAGAAGATACTCTCTAGGTAGATGCTAAGGTATATTTCAGTGCTTAAATGTTTCCCCCAACTATTTCTATTATCTATTTGCCTCCATTCAGCCTCTTTCTCCTAAAAATAGTTTACTAAAAAAAGCGTTTCTTTTCTTTTGAGCATTTCCTCAGAAATGTGGCCAAAAGTCCTCCTTTTTTTATTTCATTCTAATAAAGGATATAAATTTATCCAATTAAAAATCATAGCTCCATCAAAATATTCTTTCCATAGATTGTCCAAAGTGTAACTATAGGATTTCAGAATGAAATCATGTATGCTATTTGAGCCCTGATATAGTTTTTTTCATTTTCTTCCTTCCTTATAGGATAAATAATTGAGTCTTCTATTCTGGAGAAACAAAACAACACAACTGTATAGGCTAGGGGGGAACCGACTGATACATTGAATGGCTGGCAGCATCAAATATTTCTCTCATCATCATTCCAAAAGGAAAATAACCACTCCTGTCCACATACAATTGGTTTTATTTACTTATTTATTTATGACAGAGAAAAGAAAGAGAGAGAGGAGGAGGAGCAGAGAGAGAATTGTAAGCAGGCTCTATGCTCAGCATGGAGCCCAGTACAGGGCTCAATCCCACAACCCCAAGATAGTGATCTGAGCCAAAATCAAAAGTTGGACACTTAACTAACTGAGCCACTCAAGTACCCTGCCTTGACTGATTTTTACAGATACACTTAATTTTACTGCTTTACTGCTTTCTACTTTTCTTACTCCTGCCTATGTTTTTTCTCTCCACTCAATTTTTTCCCTTTAACATTTCCTATAAGGCTGGTTTAGTGGTCATGAATTCCTTTAACTTTTGTTTGCCCGGGAAACTCTTTATCTCTCCTTCTATTCTGAATGATAGCCTTGCTGGGTAGAGTATTCTTGGTTGCTGATTTTTTTTTTCCCTTGTAACACTTTGAATTTATCATGCCTCTCTCTTCTTTCCCAAACAGAAACTGGAAAGAAACAAACAAACAAACAAACAAACAAACAAAAAACAGTAGAACCAACCAAAGAATGCAGGAACTGGTTCCTTGAAAGAATCAACAAAATTAATATATCTTTAGCCAGACTCATCCAAAAAAAAAAAAAAAAGATTTAAATAAACAAAATCAGAAATGAAAGAAGAAAAACAACTGATACTACAAAAATACAAAAGATCATAATATTATGAAAAATTACATGCCAACAAATTGGACAACCTAGAAAATATTGAAAAATTACTAGAAACATATAAACTCCCAAAACTGGACAAGAAAGAAATAGAAAGTATGAACAAACCAATTACTAGCAATGAAACTGAATTAGTAATAAAAAACAAAAAACAAAAAACCTCCAACAAACAAAAGTCCAGGATCAGACTTCTTCACAGGTGAATTCTATCAAACATTTAAAGAAGAGTTAATACCTATTCTTCTCAATTATTCAAAAAAATAGAAGAGGAAAGAAAGCTTCTAAATTCATCCTATGAGGTCAGCATTACCCTGATACCAAAACCAGAGAAAGACGCTACTAATATCACTGATGAACACAGATGCAAAAATCCTCAACAAAATACCAGCAAACCAAATCCAACAATAGATTTAAAACAAAACAAAACAAATCAATACCTTTACCACAATAAAGTGCAATTTATTCCTTCAATACAAGGTGCTTGTTTCAGCAGCACATATACTAAAATTCCTGTGATACAAAGGTGGCTGAATATTCATAAATCATCAACATGATATATCACATCAACAAGAAAGGATAAGAACTATATGATCATTTCAATAGATGCAGTAAGAGCACTTGACAAAGTACAATATCTATTCTTGATAAAAATCCCTCAACAGAGTAAAGATAGATGGAACATATGTTAACATAATAAAGTTCATATATGAAAAACTTACAGCTAGTATAATCTTTAGTGGGGAGAAACCAAGAGCTTTTCTTCTATAGTCAGGAACAAGACAGGGTGTAAACTGTCACCACTTCAATTCAAAAGACTAAGAACTCTGCCAAAAAACTGAAAGAAAAAAAAAGAACAGATAAATAAATTCAGTAAAATCACAGGATAAAAAACTAATATACAGAAAACCATTGCATTTCTATACACTAATAATGAAGCAGCAGAAAGAGAAATTAAGAAAACAATCCCATTTACAATTGCACCAAAAATAATAAAATACCTAGGCATAAAAGGAGGTCTTAACCAAGGAGATGAAGGACCAGTACTCTGAAAACTATAAAACACTGTTGAAAGAAATTGAACACAACACCAACAAGCAGGAAAACATTCTATGCTCATGGATTAAAAGAACAAATATTGTTAAAACGTAAATGCCACCCAAAGCAATCTTCAGATTTAATGCAATCTCTATCAAAATACTAATAGCATTTTTCACAAAACTAAAACAAAGAATCCTAAAATTTGTATGGAACCACAAAAGACTCCAAATAGCCAAAGTAATCTTGAAAAATAAGAAAACTGGAGATACCACAATTCCAGATTTTAAGATATAGTACAAAGCCGTAGTATTCAAAACAATATGTTATTAGCACAAAAAGACCCACATAGATCAACAGAACAGAATACAGAGCCCAGAAATAAACTCACAATTATATGGTAAGACAATTTTCAACAAATGAGGCAAGAGAAGACACAATGGAAAAAATAATCTTTGCAACAAATGGTGTTGGGAACACTGGACAGCTATATGCAAAAGAATGAAACAAGCCCACTTTCTTATACCATACACAAAAACAAACTCAAAATGGATTAAGGATGTTAATGTGAGGCCTGAAACCATAAAAATCCTAGAAGAGAGCACAGGTAGTAATTTCCCTGACATTGCCAAAGCAATATGTTTCCTTAGGCAAGGGAAACAAAAGCAAAGATAAACTCCTGGACCACATCAAAATAGAAAGCTTCTGCACAGCAAAGGAAACATTCAACAAAGCTAAAACATAACATACTGAAAGAAATATATTTTCAATGGCATATCCTATATCTAAAATATATAAAGAACTTATACAACTTAACACCCAAAAAAACCCAAATAATTGAATTGGAAAATGGGCACAAAGATATGAACAGACATCCTTTCAAAGAAGACATACAGATGGCCAACAGAGACAAGAAAAGATGCTCAATATCACTCATCATCAGGGAAATGTAAATCAAAACTACAATGAGATATCACCTCACACCTGTCAGAATGGCTAAAATCAACAACACAAGAAACAAGTGTCTACACTTGTTATCCACAATGTGGATAAAAAGGAACCTTCATGCACTGTTGGTAAGAATGCAAATTAGTGCAGTCACTGTGAAAACCAGCATTGAGGTTCCATAAAAAATTAAAAATAGAATTACTATATGATCCAGCCATTCCACTACTGGGTATTTATCCAGAGAAAATGAAAACACTAATTGGAAAAATATATGTACCCTTACATTTATTGGAGCATATATATATATATATCACACACACACACAACACACAAATTGGATATTACTTAGCCATAAGAAGAATGAAACCTTGCCATTTGCAACAGTATGCATGGATCTAGAGAGTATAATGGTAAGTGAAATAAGTCGTACAGAGAAAGACAAATACCATATGTTTTCACTCATATGTGACATTTCAGAAACAAAACAAATGAACAAAGACAAAAAGAGACAAACAAAAACAGACTTTTAACTATAGAGAACAAATTGATGGTTACCAGAGAGAAGGTGAATGAGGGGATGGGTAAAAAAGATGAAGGGGATTAAGAGTACACTTATTATGATGAGCACTGAGTAACATATAGAACTGTTGAATCACTATGCTGTATTTCTGAAACTAATATAGCACTTCATGTTACTTCTATAGGAATTTAAAAAATAAATTACAGGGGCGCCTGGGTGGCTCAGTGGATTAAGCCGCTGCCTTCGGCTCAGGTCATGATCTCAGGGTCCTGGGATCGAGTCCCGCATCGGGCTCTCTGCTCCGCAGGGAGTCTGCTTCCTCCTCTCTCTCTGCCTGCCTCTCTGCCTACTTGTGATCTCTCTGTCAAATAAATAAAATCTTAAAAAAAAAAATAAATAAAATAAAATAAATAAATTACAAAATTACCAAAAAAAAATGTTCTTTTTCCTGTGTTACTGGAACCTCATCTATTCTGTCTCCAATTCACAGATGATTTCATTGAAAAGCAATTTTCTTCTTTAAAAAATATTTTATACCATTGGTTGTATTTTAATACATATTATTTAATCCTCCTATGTTCTTAATGAAAAATTAATACGTATATATAGTTATATATATGCCCTATCTCCCAGTTTCAATCAGAGAATTTTAGCCTACGTAGATAAGCAACAATTAGCGAACACAGATGCCCAACAACAATTGACCAACCTTGCCCCTAATATCCACCAGTACCTTCTGCCCAAAGCTCACACAGAACTTCAAATTCCTCCACCTTTAGTTTCAGCACAGTAGAGTTCAATCTCTCTCATTAATTACAACAGTCTTAAATAGCTTTACTTTTTTGTTTCACTTGTCCAATGCAATTTCTTTTCAACAACTGTACTCCAATTATTATTATTAGTCATGAATACTCACCATTAGCAGTATTCAAGAGTTCCCATTTCTCAACATGATTAAATAACATCACAAGGTTGATCTTTTAAAATATTTGCCGGGGCACCTGGGTGGCTCAGCGGGTTAAAGCCTCTGCATTCGGCTCAGGTCATGATCCCAGGGTCCTGGGATCAAGCCCCGCATCAGGCTCTCTGCTTGGCTGGGAGCCTGCTTCCTCCTCTCTCTCTCTCTGCCTGCCTCTCTGCCTACTTGTAATCTCTATCTGTCAAAAAAATAAATCTTAAAAAAAAAATAAAATAAAATAAAATAAAATATTTGCCAATTTTGCACATGTGAAGTGGTGTATATCCCTGATTACCAAGGAATTTAATATCTTTTCATACGTTTATTAGAAACATTTTTTTCCTCCTTTGTGAAGTCTCTGTTCATATGCCATGCCCATTTTACGTCACTTGTCTTTTCTCTTTATTTATCCTGAATACTAATCCTTGTCAGTAATATGTCTCAAATATAATTCAATCTAGGCTGGCTTGATGACTGAGTCTGTCATAGTCTCAATATAATTTATCAGTAGGAATTCCAAACTGGCAACATAAGATCTTGTTCTAAACTATGGTTCAGGTAGCAGTAACATAAAATCACTTGTCAAGGTGCTTAGGGAAAAAAACTGTCAGTCTAAAAATTCATACCCTGCTAAAAATTATTCAAAAGTGAAGTCATAACAAAAATTAGATGGCGGTGGTAATTTTCCTGATGCTTGTCTCTTTTAATAAACCATCAGTTAATATGCCATAATTCTTTACAACTGAGATTCCATTGGCATTTCACAGTTTACATGATGTAGATATTCCTTTCAGGGGGAAATGTCTCTAAAACGTAACTCTATCCAAGTATGAAAATGAAATGAGTTTCCATTTTCCACAAATAAATTAATAATGTTAAAATTAAAAATTCTAACTTCTCCAGTGAACAATGATATATAATCAAAATTCACATTGTATTAACCACCATTTTTATCAATACCTATTCCTTTGATTTAGAACCATTACTGCCTTCCTAAAAGCTATCTATTTAATCAAATTATATATATATCTCTTATTATTTGACCATGCACTTTAAAATCACTGCCTATTTTGATTTTAATAAAGGTATTTATTTTTACCTAAGTTTTCACACTGCACATTTGTTCCATTGTTATTTGGGGGTTTAGGGTTTGAGTTTTTTGGGGTTTTCTTTCTCTTTTTGTTTTGGGCATGTAGAATGCCACATACAACATAAAGTGATTGTTTTTACTCATGACTGTTGTCACCAATTTTAAAGATAATACGAAGCAAACAAAACATGATGAAGTTTTCAGTACAATGCTAAGATTTTGGCAACTTTGGGAAATTGTTATTCTTCCTCATGTAGTATATAGAATAGGGAAATGGAAAGAATGTTCCACTATAGAACTTATTGATAATTCACATAGCACATTTTACAAATTCCATGTGGTTTTTATCTCTATTAATGTATGATTAAACAGTTCCAGTCTGAAGAAAAATCTATTATTTCAAAGGAAATAAATTATTAGGAGTATCATAAAAGCACTAGTTTTTTTATTGTAGATACAAAATGTTTACTTTAGATATAATAGTAACTGACATAAACTATTATATCTAGGTTAGGAAGCACAGTTTCTAAAAGGTTTCTCAGGGGCACGTGGGTGGCTCAGTCACTTAAGTGACTGACTCTTGATTTCAGCTCAGGTCATGATTTCAGAGTTGTGAAATCGAGTCCCACATCATGCTCCATGCTCAGCCTGAAGTCTAATTGAGATTGTCTCTCTCTCTCTCTCTCTCTCCCCTTCTGCCCCTCCCCCTGCTTGCTCACGCTTTTCTCTCTCTCTCCTTCTGCCCCTCACCTGCTTGCTCAATCTCTTTCTCTCTCTCAAAATAAATACATAAAATCTTTTTTAAAAAGAGGCTTTTCCCTCTCTTTTAAAAGTAATGAATTTAAACAGGAATTGTATAAAAACGACAGACACTTACATATAGCACTGTTTTAAATACTTTCCACATATTAACTCAATTAATTCTGCTGTAACTCTTATAAATCAGTAACTCTTCCAAATCCCATTTAACAGATGAAGAATTGGTAGTACAGAAAAATAAATGGCTTGCCTAAAGTCACACAGCTAAGAAAGGGGAAACCAGAACTGAAATTCAGGCATCCCATACTTGTAACAGTCCCACAATACTGACTCCACTACCTTACCATGTTCCATGGCAGAATCAATCCTTTCACCCACTGTTAACCTTTAATAAGGGCCTAAAATTTTTTATTCTGTGACTGATATAAATTATAAAATCCAAATTAACTCAGTAATATTAAATTCAAAATAAAATAAATTTTACTTATTTTAATTTACTTACTTTACTTTACTTTAAAGTACTTTACTTTACTTTATTTAATTTACTTTACTTTATTTAATTTAATTTACTTTAAATTGAAACTTGAAAAATATTAAATCTAGCAAGGAGAGATCATTCATTCTCAATTTTCCCAGCAACTGAACAAGTAATGGATCTCCTTAACTCAGAAAACAAATGAAATTGTTCACCATTTTTTCAAGGTCATAATAGAAATTCATAAGAAACTCTATAATTTCTTTGTATCACTTACACACAACGAAAACCTGAGATTTATCAATTGTAAATCCAGACATATTCATAACTTCTTTTTTTTTTTAAAGATTTTATTTATTTATTTGACAGAAATCACAAGTAGGCAGAGAGAGGCAGGCAGGGGCGGGTGGGAAGCAGGCTCGTTGCTGAGCAGAGAGCCAGCCCTATGTGGGGCTTGATCCCAGGGCCCTGAGATCATGACCTGAGCCGAAAGCAAAGGCTTAACCCACTGAGCCACCCAGGCGCCCCCATATTCATAACTTTCAAGGTTGGTTTGAAATCCAAGCAGCTGCCAACCCTTCAAACTGTAATTAAGCTCTTAGAAATAAGACAAGCCTCATGCTTGTTAACAGTCTTCCCAGTGTCTACCAGTGCTGGACTAGCACATAGGATTCAGCAAGGGAAGATGAGGGACTGAATTCCATCTCTACCTATGCCACATCATTTCTCTAGAGTTCAGTTTCCATGGCTCTAAAATATGCACCAATATAGCCTCTTTTAGTTGGCTAAATTACAATGAAGAGCCCAGAGATACTCACATAGAAGAGCTTTATAAAATGTAAACAGAACAGCCAATTCCGCTAGGGGTAACTGCGGCTACTATCATTGCTAGGTACATCTCCTTCAACTGGTCTCAAAAATTTTAACTTAAGATGTCCAAAAAATATTATTAATATGGTTGTGTTAATTTTCTATCATGGTAACATATTAATGCAAGCAGTGGTGCAAAACAACACAAATCTATAATCTTGCAGTTCTGGATGTGAAAAGTTTGAAATGGGTCCACTGGTCTAAAATCAAGGTGTCAGCAGAGCTGTGTTCCATTCTAGACACTCTAGGGGAGAATCTGTTTTCTTGCTTTTTCCATCTTCTACAAGCCATCTGCATTTCTTGGCTGGTAGGCCCCCTTTGTCTTTTAAGCCAGCAATGGCTATGTGAGTTTTTCTCACATTGCATTCACACTGATAATGACTATTCTGCTTCTCCTTACACATTTAAGGACCTCTGGGAGTACACTGGATCCACCTGAATAATCCAGAATAATGTCCTTATTTTAAGGTCAGCTGATTAGCAAACTTAATTCAATCTTCAATCTTAATTACCCTCTGCCAGGTAATGTAACATAGTCTTAGATTCTGGGGATTAGGATCACTTTGGAAAGTCATTGGTCTGTCTGTCAAATAGTGATACACAACTTTATTTTTATTTTTTTAAAGATTTTATTTATTTATTTATTTATTTATTTGACAGAGAGGGACAGAGACAGAGACAGAGAGAGCAAGAGAGAGCATGAATGGAGAGAAAAGGGAGAAGGAGACTCCCTGCTGAGCAGGTAGCCTGATGTGGAGCTTGATTCCAGGACCCTGGGATCATGACATGAGATGAAGGCAGACATTTAACAAACTGAGTCATCCAGGTGCCCCAGTGATACCAATTTTAATCTTCCATGGATAATTTGTGGTTTCCTTTTGTATTAAATATATCTAAATATCACCCCACAAAAAAATGAAGTAAGTTTCATGAACAATTTCATTCTTTGGATACCGCTTAAATTTTTCTTTATTAACATTCTTCCTTTGACAATAAAAGAAGGTAATATGTATTTCTACTGTTTTCTGATTATAGTAAACTAAATTATATCAGCCTATTTCAATAAAATGGTCTAATAAAGGTTAATATGTTGGTCCATGTTCTACAATAAACGAGAATATGTTTAGAAGGAAATTGTTACATGTACAAATGTCAATAGTTTTTCCTCTGTTCTAAGATCCAGAATAGCATATATTAAAATATTTTTTTAAAAAATCATTTCCTTAAAATCTCTTTGCTTTGCTTAACATTTGATAGGATTTCAAATCTTTTTAAAAGTCTAAATAAAATAGATTTACTTTTAAAACAAAGAATTTCTTTTTCAACACTCCAAGTAAAAAGGCTGTGAATTTCATATCTTACAAAGTTAATATAATTTTCATCAGTTGAAGCTTAGGTCAATTTCTAAACCTTGAAAATAAATGAAATGATAAATAAATGAAACACCAAATCAATCTGCTTGGTCATGGGAATTCATCAGAATTCAGTTTTGTTCTTTGACATTAACCTTTATTGATTTAGCCATTTTAACAAATCAGTTCCTTTTCTCATACCTTCAATTTTATGCTTCACTATTTCTGGGATTAAATTTCTATAAAGTCATAATATTAGGTATTTTCTTAGTATTTGCTCTAGGGGAAAAAATCTATATTATAACCATTCTTAACCTTAAAATAATTCTTTTAGGAAATCTTTGGAAGGACTTTTTGGAAAATCTAAACCTCTAATAGACCTGTTTAAATATGTCCTTAACAATATTAAATTACTTAACTGGTAAAAGTTGGGAAAAAGATTCTTCCTATAAAATATTTACTCTTTATTTACATTTAAAACATATTTCCCGGGGTGCCTGGGTGGCTCAGTGGGTTAAAGCCTCTGCCTTTGGCTCAGGTCATGATCCCAGGGTCCTGAGATCCAGCTCCGCATCGGGCTTTGTGCTTAGCAAAGAGCCTGTTTCCTCCTCTCTCTCTCTGCCTGCCTCTAGGCCTACTTGTGATCTCTGTCTGTCAAATAAATAAATAAAATCTTAAAAAAAAAAAAAAAATTCTCTAGCTTAGAAGATTGACTCTTCTCAAAGTATCTAGAAATTAAGGTTAGCAATGAGAAAATGAACAAGCAACTAAAGAATGCAGAAATAACTGAACCAGATTCTTATTTCTTTTTTTTTCTTTTTTCTTTCTTTTTTTTTTTTTTAAAGATTTTATTCATTTATTTGACAGAGAGAGATCACAAGTAGATAGAGAGGCAGGCAGAGAGAGAGAGAGGGAAGCAGGCTCCCTGCTGAGCAGAGAGCCCGACGCGGGACTCGATCCCAGGACCCTGAGATCATGACCTGAGCCGAAGGCAGCGGCTTAACCCGCTGAGCCACCCAGGCGCCCGATTCTTATTTCTTTATATACAAAACACGATGAAGTTTCCAAACCTTTGTTTCATGGGTTTTCAGCCATCAGAACTCAGTTTTACAATACCTTTAAAAACAAGTAACTGGGTATTTCTAAGACTTTTATCTTGATATTCCAGAGATTAATGATCATTTATACAGACAGCATTGTAAAACTAAAAAATATAACCTTAGATTAAGAGCTATTGTGTTAATAGTAACCATTATCCTTTATTTTAATATGAAGAGTAATAAAATATAGATTTAGAATATTATATTGTATTTGAGAGGAAAGTTAGCAGCTGTATCTTTTTAAAAAAAAATAAAGAATTTAGTTGCATCAGACAGTAAAATTTCCCACACTATTGTTCATAACACACTGGAAAAACTTAGTGGTCATGAGGTACAAGAAATTACAGATGTTCTCTGTCTTTAAGTAGATTCTATGTCTGCAGTTGAGGATTAGTTACATGACATTTACAATATTTCAGGATTCAACCAATTCATGATTTAAAAAACATTATTTTACCTTTTCTTTCTTATTGTCTCATGGACACCATAAACTAAATCAGATTCATTCCTTCTAAAAGATCTCTTTGCCACACAAATAGAGAAGAGTTTTTTTTTTTTAATTATAGTTGACCCTTGAACAGCACCAAGGTTAGTAGTGCTGACCCCTTGCACAGTCAAAAATCCACATATAATTTTGACTCCCGAAAAGCTTAACTACTAATAGCCTACTGTTGACTAGAAGCCTTACTGATAACATAAACATTCGATTAACACATATTTTCGATGTTTTACATATTATGTAATGTATTGTTACAACAAAGTAAGCTAGAGAAAAGAAAATGTTACTAAGCAAATCAAAGACAAAATACATTTACAGAACTATACTGTAAAAAATACACGTATAACTGGATCTATCCAATCAAACCCATATTGCTTAAGGGTCAACTGTATTTAAGGGAAGATTCACATATAATATTCTCACTTGATCTAGTAAACATTTAAATATTCAACATTATGTTCTCCCTCTAATCACTTACAGTAACTATCGTGGGGATGGGTTCTGAGAAAGAATCCAAGCTTAATGGAGAAGGGTTTTATACCTTTTTTAATAACCACAGGAGCCTGCTACAGAATCAATGCTCAGGTATAAAGTATGTTATCTTGGTCCTAATGGTAAAGGCACATGAAATGCTCAGCTGAATGATACTACTAATATAAAAACATTTCATTTGAAAGTAAGTTAAATTTTCTTACCCCTATCCTATAATTGACAAAATAATTTGATATGCATTTTCCCACAAATAAACTTATTTCATCAATGCTTGAGTGAAAATAATACACAAGGCAAGATGCCAGGATTAGAGAGAGTACAGGATAGAGGAGACAATCTTGTGATTAGTAAACCAGTATTTTTTCTGCATTCTGAAGATATGACAGACAATGCTTTATGAGTGTCACAAGAATGAACTCAAATAGGGCAAACATACAAACAACTATGTAAGATGGAAACCGATAAATACTATTACTGCAAAAACCGATAAATACTATTACTATTACAGGAGTTTGGACTCAGTAAATTTAGAGTATCATGGAAAAAAATATTTAGGCAGAGAAGTTAAAATAAATAAATTCAATACAGTAGGTACTGGCACAAACACAGACACACAGATCAGTGAAACAGAACAGAGAGCGCAGAAATGGACCTAAAACTCTATGGTCAACTAATCTTCAACAAAGCCGGAAAGAATATCCAGTGGAAAAAAGGCAGTCTCTTCAACAAATGGTGTTGGAAAAATTGGACAGCCACATGCAGAAGAATGAAACTGGACCATTTTCTTACACAATACACAAAAACAAATACAAAATGGATGAAAGACCTACATGTGAGATAGCAATTTATCAAAATCTTTGAGGAGAACATAGGCAGCAACCTCTTCAATCTCAGCCACAGCAACTTCTTGCTAGACAAGTCTCCAAAGACAAAAGAGAAAAAAAGCAAAAATGAACTTTTGGGACTTCATCAAGATAAAAGTTTTGTACAGTTATGGAAATTGGGGAGGGAATGTGCTGTGGTGAGTGCTGTGAAGTAAGTCTGACGATTCACAGACCTGTATCCCTGGGGCAAATAATACATTATATGTTAATAAAAAAAAAAAAGTTTTGCACAGCAAAGGAAACAGTCAACAAAACTAAAAGGCAACCCATGGAATGGGAGAAGATATTTGCAAATGACAGCAGATAAAGGGCTAGTATCCAAAATCTATAAAGAACTGAGGAAACCCAACAATCCAAAAAGACAAAAACTCCAGTCAGGAAAAGGGCAGAAGACATGAACAAACATTTCTCCAAAGAAGACATCCAGATGGCCAACAGACACATGAAAAGAATGATCAACATCACTCAGCATCATGGAACTAAAAATCAAAACCACAATGAGATATCACCTCACACCAGTCAGAATGGCTAAAATTAACAACTCAAGAAACAACAGATGTTGGCAAAGACGCAGAGAAAAAACCCTCTTATGCTGTTGGTGGGAATGCAAACTAGTGCAGCTACTCTGTAAAACAGTATAGAGGTTCCTCAAAAAGTTAAAAAGACAACTACCCTACAACCCAGCAATTATACTACTAGATATTTATGCAAAGCATACAAACATAGCAATTTGAAGGAGCACAGGCACCCCAAAGTTTATAGAAGCAATGTCCACAATAGCCAAAATATGGGAAAAGTACAGATATCCATCAACAGATAAATGGATAAAGAAGATATGGGGTGTGTTTGTGTGTGTGTGCATGTGTGTGTGTGTGTGTGTGTAACGAAATATTACTCAGACATCAAAAAGAATGAAATTTCCATTTTGCACTTTGCCATTTGCAATGCTATGGATGGAACTGGAGGGTATAACATTAAGCAAAATAAGTCAGAGAAAGACAAATACCATATGATTTCACTCATATGTGGAATTTAAGAAACAAAACATGAACATAAGGTAAGGCAAGGAAAAATAAAATAAGATGAAAAGAGACAGGGAAGCAAACCATAAGAGATGCTGTAACTCTAGGAAACAAACAGATGGTTGCTGGTGGGGACATGGGTGGGGGGATGGGATAATTGGGGAATGAGCATTAAGGAGGGTATTTGATGTAATGAGTACTGGATGCTATATGCAACAAATGGATCACTAAATTCTACCCCTGAAACTAATAATACAGTATATGCTAACTAAATTGAATTTAAAGAATTTTTTAAAAAAAAATGAATTCATGCAACATAGGAATGGGAGGGTTAGAGGATATGATATGGAAAACTCCCTAAAATCTGAGAAGAAACATGGCAATAATGTCATGAACTGGAACATGGAGGGAAGACTAAGCAGAGAAAAGCAGTAAGCATTTCATGAGCATGTGAAATTAGGAAGGGCGGCATGGGCAGCCTGATGTTCAGATGTGTCTAACTGTACATCTTAAAGAAGGCCAATAAAGGGGGAAGGAGGAGTTTCTGGAAGAGAATAGTATAGGGCACAGTGGCTTTCACCTTTGCTGAAAAGACCTTGAGTGAACAGAGTGAATGGAGCTGATTATCCAGTTCCTTGAGGCAAATTTCCAGATCCAAACCTAATGTTACTTCTTAGCGGAATTCAAAGTGTGAACTATGGGTCCCCAACATACAGAAAGATGGTGAATAAGAGCAGGTATTCCTGTGGCCAGAAGACCAAAGACAGATGACATCTACAGTGTTCCACTTAAGAAGAAACTAGCTTTAACCAACATGCAAGTATGGAAATAATAACTATGTAAATGATTATGAATGTTAACAAAGTATTTTTCATTGGAAGTTGGAGTCCCAGATATGGATTCTTCATAAGAAATAACAAGTGTTGGCAAAGATGTGGAGAAAAGGGAACCCTCCTGCACTGTGAGAATGTAAAGTGGTACAATCGCTATGGAAAACAGTACAGACATTCCTCAAAAAATTAAAAATAGAATTACCATATAATCAAGCAATTCCACTTCTGGGTATTCACTCAAAGAAAATAAAAACACAAATTCAAAAAGATATACATAGCCCTATGGTTAATGCAGCATTATTCATAATAGCCAAGATGCGGAATCAACCGAAGTGTCCATTGATGAATGGATAAAGATGTGGAATAAGTGTATAATGGAATATTATTCATAAAAATGTAAAACAGAATATTATTCATAAAAAAGAATGAAATTTTGCTATTTGCAAGGACATGGATGGAGTTGAAGAGTATTATGCTAAGAAAAATAAGTCAGTCAGAGAAAGACAAATAACATATGATTTCATGAGAGACTGTGGACTCTGAGAAACAGAGTTTTGGAGGGGAGGGAGCTGAGGGGTTGGGTGAGCCTGGTGGTGGGTATTAAGCAGGGCACGCATTGCATGGAGCACTGGTGTGGTGCATAAACAATGAATTCTGGAACACTGAAAAGAAATTTAAAAAAATTTTTTTTTAATTTAAAAAAAAAGTTAACCTCTTCAAAACAAAAATATTATTTCACTCATATGTGGAATTTAAACCCTTCCTGAACCAAAACTAATGCTGGAACCTGTCTAAAAACGACAGTCCTGGGGCGCCTGGGTGGTTCAGTGGGTTAAAGCCTCTGCCTTCAGCTCAGGTCATGATCTCAGGGTCCTAGGATCTAGTCCCACATCAGGTTCTCTGCTCAGCATTGAGCCTGCTTCTCTGCCTACTTGTGATCTCTGTCTGTCAAATAAATAAATAAAATCTTTAAAAAACAAAACAACAACAAAAAAAGCCACACGACAGTCCTAAGCCTGATTTAAAATAATGTACTTGTAATAAATGATCATAATCCACCATTATCACAAACCTCAGAAAAGCCAATTTTCTGCAGTATCTAATTTGATAAGATTTGTATTCAGTTCTAGGCATTACATTTGAATGGGATATTGGAAAAACAAACGTTATCCAGAGAGTAACCAGAATGAAGACCAGTCAAGAAACTGTGTCAATAGACAAATAGCATTTCTTTGCAGAGAGAGAACTTATAGGGAACAAAAAAATTATGTTCTGGTATTTGAAGGATTGTCATGTAGACGAACAAAAGTGGCAATTCTTTTCTGTTTCAGAGGGTATAAAAAGATTAAATTACATTTTAGCTCCATATCCTTTAGGATCAGGGATTTTGTTTCCCAGGGTCAAATAAATAACTTTGGATGTCAAAATTCCCCTAAAGTAGGAAAATTATTATGCTCAGTATTTAAATATACTGAGCCGAGATTACAAAGTCTTGATTTGGAAGACTAAATATTGACAGGTCAACAGCTCTAACCTTGGTAAGTTTGTTGTTTTCTTTTGTTTTCAAACATTATTGCAAATATTTACATTTGACTTCTATATAAGAATTGTTGATTTTCCGTAAATCTGATCACTGTTCTTCATGTTTTATAGAATTTACTTGCAAGATTTTGACAAACTTTTCTGTCTTCCTCAGTAATAGTGTAAGCTTAGCTAAAGGGGTGGCCTTAAATATGAGCAGCTCCTTCCTGGTGGCTTGATTGTCTCTGACTGTGTTAGAGCCACTTCTTACAGGTTATGTTGCATTTATTCCAATCTACCCAGTTCATTTACCTGAAGACATAGCTTAAATTGGGAGCAATTACCCTGCTCATTTTTGCTCATTTTAAATCTGTCATGTATTCAATTTTTCTTTAACTTGTGGGTCAAATAACGACAGCTGTACATTTTCAATATCTAGGATCTGGATCTGTAGTTCTGGCAGAGGTCTTAGAGATTGCTTAGTTCATCCCCTTATTTTAGAAACAAAAAATAAATAACAAAAGTTAATATTTATTGATAATTTACCATATACTAGGCTCTGGGCTAATTATTTTACATATATTATCTCAGTTAATCTTCACAATAGTTCAGTGAGATAGACACTATTATTATCTCCATTTTACAGATGAGTAAATAAACCAGGATTAAGTATAGATCCATTATTAGTAGTTAGGAAAGGGTGATTTTCTTTTTTGTTTTCATTAAAACTCCTGCCTGTCAACCCGCCAAGCACTTTTCACTACTGGATGTGAGGGAGAGGGGACGCACAGGTATGACTTCAGATGTTCAGCCAATACATGGAATTCCCCACCACTTCAGGAACTCTATATTTATACTGATTATATAGAAACTCCTTCCCTCATAATATGTATGGGTACACACACACACACCTTTGCCAGAGATGCCCTCATCAGTGCTTACAACATCTACTGCTTCCTGCACACCCTCCATATCCCTGGTTTCCTATCTCAACTCTTTTTCATACCACCCAGGTACATGTCCTATAAACACAGAAAACAACCCCAACCTTAATTAAAAATAACAATATGAAACATTTTCCCTTTATCAGATGGGCCAATATATAGAAAAAAAATTGATACATCCTAGCGCTTACAAGGACGTGGATAAATAAGCACATGCCCTCATTCACTGTCAAGTATTGTGTTCATTTAGCTCAGGCTTTTTGACTATGAATCCTCCCTTAATGTTCAATAGTTCTTATATATCAATTTGAAAAAAGGTGACAAAACAATAACAAAGTCCAATATATGATCCAATGTATTAAGTAAGAGAATAAGGACTGGAGATATTCTAAACATTACCTTATCTGGGAAAATGATAGGAAAATTAAATTGTATTTAAGCTTGGACCCCAGACTCCCTTACTGAGAAGCTTATGGAATGGTTTTTAGAGTCATTTCTGAAGTATTTTCCCTAATTCTGATTAAAACCTTTAAACTAAGAATGCGTATCTCTGGATGAAAAGGGTTGTGTGATTTTTTACATTTTTCTTGGTACTTTTCAATATTCTTTAATTTTCCAATTCACTGACAATATACTTTATAATATCAACATGGAAATTTAAACAAATGCAAGCAGTTTATTGAATGAGTTAAACTGGATAGGTTTCTGTGTATCTCATTCAAGGAGCTGTTACACGACTTGCATGGTCAGACTGTCCTCCCATTGCTAGGGTCCACCACTTTAAGAACAGTCTGGGGGCACCTGGGTGGCTCAGTGGGTTAAAGCCTCTGCTTTCGGCTCAGGTCATGATCTCAGGGTCCTGGGATTGAGCCCCACATTGGGCTCTCTGCTTAGCGGGGAACCTGCTTCCCCCCCTCTCTCTGCCTGCCTCTCTGCCTACTTGTGATCTCAATCTCTCTGTCAAATAAATAAATAAATAAAATATTAAAAAAAAAAAAAAAAGAACAGTCTGCCTTCGTCAACACAGGCTTCAATCCAGTCATTCAGCATCCTCTCCTCAAACACACCCCACAAAGTTCCACAGGCCTGTTCTACACAGGCATCTGTGTCAGGGCTCTCTCCAGAGATTCTGCATTGAGTGCCCTTAGCCGCCCATGTGAGAGCATCTCTCCACCCAGCCACCCAGAGCTACTATCTGCTGTGGAAAGCTGTAAGTGCTCTCCATGATCAGCCCTGGTGCTGAAGTGGAAGGAGGCAGGGCACGGGAAAATGTGCTCCCTACATTCCAAGTCAGAGCTCTGAAGTGATTCTCCAGTAGATATTAATAGTAAGGGTCTCTGTATCCCTGAAGAATGGAAGCACCACAGGTTAAAGGCTTTGGCAGGCAGGACTGGAGACATAACCTTTATTCATCCTGCTACTTCTATGGGAAAACGTGTGGAGTTCAAAACAACTGACCCACAAATGATCTTTAGGAACATAACTCACCTGGAAACTGGGGACTGCTTTTACAACCATCTCCAACCTGTCAGGTCAAATAGATTAGAGCCAAGACAGCAGCATTGATTTACAGTCTTGGCCCTGTTGCTGAACCACTTTCTAAATCACATTTTTTATTCTTAAAATGAGAGGCATAATGTGTCTGTTCTGACTACAAGGTTGTTGAGATAATAAGAGCAGCTATTTCTGAACAAATATGTCACAAAATTGACAATACTTGTGTGTTTACTATTATTCCATATCATATATTATGGAATTCACAACACATGTAATTGGTTATAGGGAAGTAGTTTCTGAGATTAATTGGGCCTCCCCAAAAGAATCATGATAAGCTCCTTTTTTGCCATTTGTAATTTTTTTCTCAGGAAAAAAAAATCTCTTTGTTGCTCTTACCTTATATATTATTTTTAGAGTCTTGGCATTAAGCCTAAGTTCAGGTGTATTAACTGAATGTACGGCAATACACATGTACATGTACACATTTTGGAAAATCTTAGAATTTGTTATTCCTGACAGTTTTCACAGTTCCAAAGTCTGGGATCAAAGTGCTGGCAGGGCCAATGTCTGGAGAAAGCCCACTTCCTGGTTCATAGCTGACTATCATCTCAGTGTGACCTCACAGGGTGGAAGAAGGGTTAGGGAGCTCTCTGGGTCTCTTTCATAAAAATATCAATCCCATGCATAAGGACTGCACACTAATGACCTAAGCACTTCCCAGAGGCCCTACTTCCTGATTCCATCACATGGGCATAGGATCTTAGCACATGAACGGTGTGGGGGTGATAAACATTCAGAATACAGCAAAAAGATAATCCTAAAGCTTGTTATTTTGGGGCCCTATGGGCCACTAATCAATTCCACACCTAACCAAGGTTAGGTTAATTCCAACGTTTTTTACTTTTTAATGTCGTCCCTAATGAACTGTATATATCCTTGTTCCTCAAATGCTCTTGGAATCAGTTTTACCCACATATTGGTTCTCTCACTTAATAATAAATTGGATAAAATCTCTGACAAGAATTCACTCATATTTGTGAGAGCCATGTTTTTATCTTGTTGAAGACTGTATTTTTATAAAAGTGAGAGTGAAAAAAAGTAGCTTAGACCTGAGAAGGAAAAATAAACACTGAACATTTGCAATTGTCCTTCATTTTCCACACAGTAATTACTGTCTTTGTGTCACAGAAGAATACAACAGGTGTCCTACCCTCAAACATGTCCCATTTAATTGCCATTGATTGGTTTATTCTTGTGTTCCAAATGTTCAAACAGTGCCTGGCACATAGCAGGAATTCAGTAAATATTTGTTGAATAAAAGAACCAGTAATAGTTGTTATAACAACTTGCAAGGCAGATAGTATTATTCTAATTTTACAAATGAGAAAACTGATGCATAGAAAGGACAACTGGTTTGCCCATAGCCACAGTGAGTAAATGGTAGAGCAAGGGTTCGGATCCAGGTGTGTTTGGCCCCAAAGCCCAGTCTCTCTACACTGTGCCAGATGGAAACACAAACCCAAATGTGTCCCAACATTTCCATTTTCAATAAAAACCAACACAGGGTCTCTGAATGTCAAGCAAACAAAAAATACTAGTTAAACATTAGTTAAACATTAGGCACTGAAATTATAGATCTTGAAACTAGAAGATCTCAGGCTTCTTGACCCTTGTACTTTATCCACAACCTCTCATCTTCATTCTTTACCCTGGTCTGGCTTTGGCTCACAATAATCTTCAAACTAAGGTACAGGCGCAAAGATTTTCCAAAATGTAAGTAGGCTTAGATACCTTTAGGGTAAAAACTTCCAGTTCTAAATTTCCACAAACTCAGTCCTAAAGCTGATCTGCCTGCAAACTGCCATCTGGCAGTCATTCCTCCCTTTCTCACCTTTCTCCACTTTACAAAAGAAAGACATGCTCTCCCCTGTCCTAAATAGTATTTTGGTGTATGGTTCCAGGGTGTAAAAAACCAAAATCAAAAATAGGAACAAATCTAGAGTGTCCCTTTCCTAAGAAAAAGTCTCTTAAAAGTAAAGCCAATGAAAGCTTCAAAAAGAAATATTCAGGAGGATCCCATTTCATCCAGGAGACATAGTCTAGACAGGTATCTATTCATCCATGTTGTTTTATCCACCTATGTACCTATCAATCAATCATCCATCTATCAAGCAATTAACCTATCTCAGAATATACAGGTGAGGAACGTGTCAGGCAGATTTATGACTATATGAATTTTAAAATAAAATCATACCTTTTCTGATGAAAAGTAACTCTGATTTGGTTGATTAGTTTAACAATGATGCCTGATTATCTGAGGACATGTTCTATAACTGAATGAGCTAAATCTACGGCTCCAAGATTTGACTAAAAATACACTTAATGTATGTGTATTATATAAAATAAGCCATATGAAACATACTTTGCAACTATTTAATTTTATGATTTTTTAAGCTTGTGGTAAATGTTTTTAGATTTCAACTTCAAAATGTATGAGAGGTATAGCCAGTTTTTCAAAATTCTTTTGAGAACATGAGAACAAAAAGTTTGGAGAAAAGTACCTAGTCCCTCTCTTCAGCTACTTGGATATAAATGTCTCATTTACCTTGTCCTTGCATTTCACTGACACAGAGCTAGAAATACCTACCATATCTGCTATCTCCTTGACTAAGCTCAGGTCTTGGGCACTGCTGGAGAGGGAAAAATGAAATAAAAATCATAGTCTTCTTGGTGCTACTATAGTTTCGTAGCAGTCAACTTGTACTGAGTCCTCCGTGCTGCTTGGCAATGTGTGTGTGTGTGTGTGTGTGTGTGTGTGTGTGTGTGTGTGTGTGTTTTAGCTTTCTTCTGTTGCACACAGCTATCATCTCAAACATTTTTCAAGCTCTTCAAATTTCCAACTCCCACCACATCCCAGCCAGTGTGCTTTTTTTTTTTTTTTCTTTTGGCCTAAATTGAGACCCACTCCCTTCTCAGTACAGCTCTTCTTGGGACCTCTTCTATTGCCTCCTCAGGGATCTTTTTTCTTTCAATTATCCAATCCTAAACTTACCCTCTTACTTCACATTCAAATGCTTCTCATCTACATTTGAACATACTCCAGTCTTGCTCATTAAAATAAGCAAACACACACAACAAAAAACAAAACCACATGTGCCTTTCCCAGATCCCTTTCCTATCTGACACCATAATCATTGTTGTGAGCCAAAGCCACACTCACACTTCCCTAAAGCAGCTCTCCTTCTCCACAGGCTCACCACCCACATACTTCTCCCTTCGTAATGGGGTGATTTCTGCCCTTACCATGCCGAGAAAGCTGCTCCCTCCAAGGTACTGACAGCTACCTTATTATTAATTCCTGTCTTCAACTCGCTACAGTGTGGCCTCTACAGAGCATTTCCTTCTCAAAACATTTTCTTTCCTTAGCTTCCTTAAGCCCACACTCAACTGATACATCTCTTGCTCATCTCTTCACTCAGTCTCAGTCTCCCTGGCTAATTCCTCTTCTTCTGTCCATTTGTTAAGAACCAGTGTCCGTAAGGGTCACACTGTAAGACTCTGTATGTTCATCCTGAACCAGTTTCCATGGTTTCAATTTCCACCTTTAGATTGATAATGCTCAAATCTGCATCTTTCATTCAGATCTCTTTCCTTAGCTTTAGTCTTGTTTATTTAACTGTCTCCTAGACAGTTTCAATTATCTTACAGGTACCTAAAACTTAACATACCCGAACATTTTTACCTCATCCTGGTCCTCCTTCCTCAATAAGTAGCACCAAACAATCCATTCCGTTTCCTTAAGACTCCATTAATACTCATGGGAGTCACCATGAAATAACTCCTCGGTCCTTAATGTACCTCATGTCCAGTGAATCATCAAGATCTGGACGTTCTTTCTCATAGTGATCTCCTTAACCAGCCCATAGCCTCCAGTCCCCACAGCCACCTCTCTGCTTCAGATTCTCTCTCACTAGGCTGTTGCAACCAGCCTTGAGTCTTCTCTGTTTCTTACCCGACAACCAGTGGGTGTTCTAAAACACAAGTCTGATTATATAGTTTGTTTCCTTAAAAGCTTTCAATGACTCCCCACCATCCTTGCTTCTTATTACTATTATTATTTTAATTAAGCTTTAAGGATAAATTCTAAACTTCTTGGCATGGCTTTCAAGGCCCTTCTGAACTGGCCTCCGCTCACCATGACACTTCAGCTCTCCCCACGTTCACTTCAACGTGCTTCTAAATCACTTTCAGTTCCACAATCTACCCTGCTCTCCTGCCTTGAGCACTCCTTCTGCCTCCTTCTTCTAGATCTCTTGTATTTTATTTTTAAGATTTATTTGTTTGTTTGAGAGAGAGAGAGAGAGCATATGTAGGGGAAGCAGGAGAAGAAGCAGCAGGCCCCCCACTGAGCAGGGAGCCTGGGGCTCAATCCCAGGACCCTGGGATCATGACCTAACCTGAAAGCAGACACTTAACCAACCGAGCCACCCAGGCACCCCACTCTTTTATATTTTAAAGTTTCAGCTCAGATGCTCCTTCCGCTAGAAAGATTTTTTAAAACCTCAAATCTGGGTCTTATACTTACCTTCTATGCTTCTGTGATACATTGTTCTAGGTCCGTCATAGCACTTACTCTGTATCGATTTGTAACTGCTTAAATGTCTATGTCCCCAAGAGCAGAGGGACATATGTACAAGGGTTCATAAAAGGCTAGGGTACAACCGCTGCCTGGCATACAGTAGGCATTCATCACATATTTCCCTACTGAATGAATACATGAAACTACCAAACCTTGAGGAATGGCTTATAAACCTGTTTAGTGAAAAAATGCAAAGTTTTCAAGATCCGGTCAAATTGCTGACCGGAGAGAGAAAACTCAGAGCTTGATTGAAAAGAGAAAGAAAAAAAAAAAAAAAAAAGTCATGCCCAATCTCTCCAGCAAAGGTACCAAAATCTATGTCCTTATCCATATCCAAATAACTTATCTGAGTCCAAAGAAAACTAAAATTTCTACTTTTCCTAATTCACTCAACAATGAATGGTCACCTAACTTTGTCCTCATGAAGCTTCAGTCTAACACTTGCTCCATGAAATCTACTGAATCCTGGACAAAAGCTGGACCATCTTCAGCCTTTCAAATTTTATTATTTTGAGCCATCTAGGAGCAACTGCTTTTATATAAGTAGCAATATTTTTTAAAGAGCATTTTTTCCCTGTATGTCAGAAGACCTAAGTTGAAAATAAAATTTCATTTCTTAAAACTTCCATGCGCCTGATCTTTTTCTCCTTTTCAGCTGTGCCAGAGGCATGAACTTTTATACCCCCAGCGCCACTTAGGAAGATGATTTATTAAAACACTTAAATGAAAGATGACTTGGTGTGGATACACTTGGATTCACAGTCCATGCCTTGGGGCAGTCTTAGTACCAACTTTCTAACTAATTCAGAAATGAAAAACTTCTCTCATTATTTCAAGATAAATGTCTGAACCTTCCAGCTCTTGTCGGCCTACAACTAAAGTATCAAAAACTAAAAATGGAGATTCTGTTGTTCACATTTTCCTCTAAACCTTACAATGCTTAGCATATGAACCAGTTGCAAATTACCAACTAATGGTATCTTTTGGCACTTCTTGGCCTCCAATGTCAATTGTATCAAATTCTTTCCTTTCTTTACAGTGATCCTTGTACAATATTACCACTCAGAAGTTATGTTGGAGAAATTATTTTCAATTTTTTTTCTGTGGTTCATAAAATTTACTTAGAACAAATTAAAAAGCCATGACAAAAGGACAAATATTTCAATTTCATTTAAGAAAAGGTCTAGCCCATTCCGGTGCACAGAGAACAGAAAATGACCCAACTAGTTGTCTCGGAATTTGTACATGTGCATTTCATTTCCTTAAATTGACCCTAATTCAAGACGTCAGTCTAAAGAGTCAGCAATGTTAAAATGCTGGGTCTTAAAGGAAACATATTCATATAACTGAAAAAAGTAGGATGCCATTCTCTTATCACTGCTATGAATAGAGAAGCTATTTCTAAATGATAGGGATCCTTTATAATGGAAAATAATTTGTACTGAATTCAGAAACTATAGTGCTGTGTTTGACTTCCTTGGTTGTATAAAGGACCTCATTATTTGAAACAGGTGGAGCTCAATGAATTGAAATAGTCCAGAAACACATGAATATCTTTCCTCTGGTGAAAATTTAAATTGTGAGAAAATTACTTCCTTTCTAAAAATTCCCAGGGTTCTTGTTCCTGATCATGGTTCAAAATTCCATGTAGGTTTGGTCTTAATTTATTTCAGAGAAGTCATAAATGAAACTGTTCTCCTTATATTAAGAAATATAAGTGCCCTAAATATCAAGATACTGATATGGTTAGGCCTGTGACACTTGCCCCTCTTGTGTCTAAGAGAAATTAGGTAAGAATTAACAACTACTTATAAGTAACAAGCTTATCATCTACAGAAATGCCTTGTATGCTGGAAATTAGAGAACTTCTTCCTCAGAAAGTTATTGCTAGCTTATATGTAATAGGGGAAAAAATAGGATGAACATACTTTAAAGTACAGACAGACTCTGGCAGAAGTACAATTATATAGTTTCATATGAAAACTAAAATGAGGGCATCTGTGTGGTTCAGTCAGTTAAGCATCTGCCTTCAGCTCATGTCATGATCCCAGGGTGCTGGGATGGAGCCCCACGTGGGCCTCTCTGCTCAGTGGGGAGTCTGTTTCTCCCTCTCCCTCTGCCTGCTGCTCCCTCTCTGCTCTCTCTCTGACAAATAAATAAATAAATTCTTTTTAAAAGGAACTAAAATGAGCAAGGAGTGCATATGAATCATTTGTACATTTATAAATCATAAAAATGGTGAAAAAGTGGTAAATAAAAATAAAATTATTAATAACTGAAATGGTTTTTATATTCCTCTTTATTCCCTAGTGGCCTGTAAAAAGGAAAGAGAAAGAAAGCAAATCTACTGTAAATAATTTCAATAAAGGGAGAAAAAGATGGGCAGCAATCCTTACCTATTATTTTCTAAGTTACTTAGATATCAAAGCAATTTAATTGTGGTTTAAATGTGCTTTAAATTCAAAAAGGCAAGACATTAATATTTTTTATATAATCATTCAGAGTCAGCAGGAATCAGGCAGCCAGAGACAAATGTAGAAACCACAGGAGCAAACAAGCAGAAGAGGACCTTTTCCTATTGAGTGGGGAGTATCTTCGTTGGAAGAGAGGCTGCAAACATCAAGAGAAAGAGAGGTAGGTGTTCACGGTAGGCATCATAATGGCAAAGGGAAAATAGGGTTGCAGCCAAACTGAGGTTGTTAATCAGCTGCCCTAAAGATAGGAGACTGCAATAAATTATCCTAGTGGGTCTAATGTCATCTCAAGGGTCCTCAAAAGTTAAAGAGGGAGGTAGAAGAGGAATTGTTTTAGAGTAATTCAATATGAAAAAGACTTGCATAGTTGCTGGCTCTGAAGATGGAGTGAAGAGGCCAAGACGCAAGGAATGCAGATGGCTTCTAGAAGCTGGAAAAGGTAAGAACATGAATTGTCCCCAAGAACTTCCAGAAAGGAACAGAGGCCTGCCAACATCTTGATTTTTTGTTCTGTGAGAACTGTTTCAGACTTCTAACCTCTAAAAATATAAGATAATAAATTTGTGTTGCTTTACGGCACTAAATTTGTGGTAATTTCTTAAGGCGGCAATAGAAAACTAATTCATAGTACTTCACAGTCAAGACTATGATAGGGAAGAAAAAAAAATTGACTATGATGGAAATAATTCCCAAGAGGCCAAGAGGGATAAATTCAAAATGCCATGTTAGAAAATAAAAGAGGAAGACAAGAAGTTTAAAAATAGCCGGAAGAGGGGCACCTGGGTGGCTCAGTGGGTTAAAGCGTCTGCCTTCGGCTCAGATCATGATCCCAGGGTCCTGGGATTGAGCCCCGAATCGGGCTCTCTGCTCAGCGGGGAGCCTGCTTCCCTTCCTCTCTCTGCCTGCTTCTCCACCTACTTGTGATCTCTGTCTGTCAAATAAATAAATAAAATCTTTAAAAAAAAAAAAGAAAAGAAATAGCAAGAAAAGAAATAGCAGGAAAAGGGTAAAAACAAAAGAATTTAGGAATCTCAACAAAACTTTCAAACTGCAATAGATATAATAACAAAGGAAGGCCAGACTATAGTAAAGAAGTTGTAGTTAGTTAACATACAGTGTGATATTCATTTCAGACGTAGAATTTAGTGATTCAACACTTACAAACAACATCCAGTGTTCATCACAAGTGCCCTCCTTAAATCCCTATCACCCATCTAGCCCATCCCCCACCCTCCTCCCCTCTCTATAGTTAAGATTCTGTTTCTTGGTTTGCCTCCCTCTCCCTCTCTCCTTTTTTTCCCCCTTTGCTCATTTGTTTCATTTCTTAAATTCCAATATATGAGGGAAACCATATGGTATTTGTCTTTCTCTGACTGACGTATTTGGATTAGCATAATACTCTCTAGCTCCACCCATGTTTCAACAAATGGCAAGATTTTGTTCTTTTTTATAGTGGAGGGCATGGGTCAGGCTGAGTGTCAGGCTCCAGGTTTGTGTCCAGTGGGCCACTGAACTGGGTTGGGGGGTGAGGCCTCATTGGGGCACAACAGATTTCTCCAGCTGTGAACTCCTTGTAGACTTCCAAATGACACAGTTTCCTTCTGGGTGGCAGGCAGAGTCCTCTTGTATGGGTCAGGTTTCCCCAGTCTATGGGGCTTGGGTACCAGGCCTCTGGAGACAGTCTCCAGAAAACCCAACCCATGCTTAGGGTTAAGGCCTGGAGCAGGTAGGCCCAATCTCCAGGTGCTGAGGTGAGCTTCCTAGGTGACTGAGGTGAGGGTGCTGGTCAGGGTGAGTATCAAAAATAAATAAATGTGTGTGTGTGTGTGTGTGTGTGTGTGTGTGTGTGTGTGTATAAAATCACCTCTTCTTCATCCATTCATGGATAAAATTTGGGCTGTTTCCATAATTCGTTAATTATAGATAATGCTGCTATAAACATCAGGGTGCATGTGCCATTTCCATATTTTTATATCCTTTGGATAAATACCTAGTTGTGCAATTGCTGATTGTAACACAGTTCTACTTTTAACTTTTTGGAACCTCCATATCATATACCAGAAGGACTGTACCAGTTTCCATTTCCACCAACAGTGCAAGGGGGTGATTTGTTTATTGGTGAGAAAATATCTTTGGGTATGTGACTTTTCTTCAGTTAAATACTGACGTAATACCTCTCTTAATGCTGTGTTCAATGATAAGACCTAGTCTAAGATGTTTTATGATTTCCAAAAGTCAGTCAATTAATGTTTGGAGAACTCCAAGGCACTATTTCTCACATGAAATGCTTTGGCTGATAACTAAAGATATGAAAGATAATTAAAGAATATGAAAGGATATAATGGCAAGTTAATGATGTTATTAAAAAATAAAGTTCAGGGCGCCTGGGTGGCTCAGTGGGTTAAGCTGCTGACTTCGGCTCAGGTCACGATCTCGGGGTCCTGGGATCGAGTCCCGCATTGGGCTCTCTGCTCGGCAGGGAGCCTGCTTCCCTCTCTCTCTCTCTCTGCCTGCCTCTCTGCCTACTTGTGATCTCTCTCTGTCAAATAAATAAATAAAATCTTTAAAAAAAAATAAAGTTCAAAATTTAATATGTAGAGTTATTTTGAAATTGACTATCCCAGCTCCAGTCATGATGGTAACTTTTAAGGATATCGAGTAAATGGAGGTATATTCCTATTGATTCGGTTTTACATAAGTTTAAGAAAAGTCTTTGAAAGTAATGCCAAAAGCATGTATTGATTTTTTTTTTAATATATATTTGTTAAAAGATTAAGCCATCAGGAAGAAAATTTCTATCCAGTTCTTTTATGTTTAACATTGCTTTCCCAAACAAAATAGAAACAAAAAGAAAATAGCTTCCTCCGTTTCTGTTTTATTTCAGAGATAAAAGTGAGGTTTTAAGAAGACATCCAATAAGGTGTGACTTGAAAAAGAATAACCCATAGAATCACAATGATAGGTTAATGCTGAGAGATAAAGAACTCCTCTGTACCCACAAAATTCCAGCATCTCAGAGAGAGAAGGGCCCCTAGAAACCCCTAGATCAAGTTCTAATCTACAGCAAGAAATCCTGCCACTACTTGCTAGACAGGTTGTCATCTAGACTCCAGCTGAACATCTTCAGAGAAGTAGAAATTACCAGCTCCCAAGCACCTACTATTTCCATTGTTTGTTCTAAATTTAACTTCTACCCATATTCTCAGTTCTGTTTTCTAGATGTCAATCCCATGTCTAAACCAGTTTTCCACATCACATCTTCAAATATTTCAAATGACATCTTTAAATACCAACTATCATGTCCCCCTATGAGTCATCAGCTCCTTTTTAAAGCCAAGAAGTATAGGGCAAGCATATGTATATAAGTCTATTATGTTGGACCCTCCTACATAATCTGATGATTAGTTAGTACAATAACTTGTTGATGCACTCATCAAATGTGTGCTGAGTGCCTACCAGCTTTCTGACAAGAAAGAAAGACAAGTTTTCTATCTGCAAGAAGCCTAAATTTGCATAAGTTAGACAATGAACAAATGAAAAGGTAAACAAACAAAATTTAAAATAGTGAAGGTAAAAATTTATTAATTAGGGAGAGGATTTTTAAGATAAGACCTGAAGGATGAAAAGGAACTAGGTATGCAAAGAGCCAGAGAAGAGAACTTAAGGGCAATAAGTGTAAATTCTGAGGTAAAAAAGAGCTTGGTTTCTTCCAAATGCTTCAGGTCAGTGCATCTAAAATATTCAGGAGGAAAGAAGCTGAAGTGAAGAAACCGAAATAGGAGAAGCAGACAGACCCAAACCATAGCATGGAGTATGTACTTGATTCTATGTACAATAGGAATCTATGTAAGAATTGTAAGCAGGAAAGATATATAACCTATTTGCTATTTAAAATACCATGCTGGTGGCCTTGTGGACAACGGATGGGGGGAAGGCAAGAGTGGAAACAGAGAGATGAGTTAGGACGTTCTTAAAGTGAAAAAGCATGGAGACTTAGAATATGCCACCAGCAAAGACTGAGAGGTGTGGAAAGATCTGAAGCATGTGACTGAAGAAAGTACAGGCAGGAGGTTTTGATGGTCATGTGGATGGTGAAGAAAGATGGAAAATAAAACACAATTCATGGGTTTCTAATTGGAGCAACTCAGGACAGCAGATGAGAAGAGGAACCATCCAGGAAAAAGTTTCAAGTAAGCAAATGGATGTGTAGATTTGGAGTTTAGAGGAGAGGTCTAGTTCAAGATGCAAAATATGGGAGTTATCAACATATAGATGGCATTTAAAATCATAGAAATAGTAAGATAACCTAGGGGCACCTGGGTGGCTCAGCAAGTTAAGTGTCCAACTCTTTGTTTCAGCTCTGGTTGTAATCTTGGGGTTGTGAGATCGCTCAATGGGGAGTCTGTTTCTCTCCCTCTGCCCCTCCCTCCTCAAATAAATAAATCTTAAAATAATAATAATAGTAAGATAACCTAGAGAGAGAGTTTAGAGACAGGAATACAAGAGCTCAACACTTAGTCCTAAAGAACTGCAACACTTACAGTAAGGAAAGACTACAAAGGAAGCCAGTAAAGACAAAGGAACAGAGAGGGAGTTTGAAAACGGAAGAAGGTGCCAGGTGTGTCAATAGGGTTTGAGAAGTGCACCAAGACGAGAGTAAAATGACCATCAGGGAGATGGCTGGTGACCTTGACAAAAGCAGTATCTGTGGAATAGTAGAGCTAGAAGCAGGCGAAGCAGTTTTAGGGTGGATTAAAGGTGAGAAAGTGAAGTGAGGCATGTAGACTAGCATGTAGAAATGGAAGAAAGAAAAGGAACAGCAGCTAGAGGGGATGCCAGGTCAGGAAAGGATTTTCTTTCCTTCTTTGTTGTTGTTGTTGTTTTTTTCCTTAAAATGGATACGTACATGCCATAAAAACTAAAATTCAGTGATTAAAGTGCCCTTGACATACTTCTGCTTTAGGCTAGCAGTTTTCAAACTACTTTCAACAGAGGGCTGGATTTCTGAGACGATGCCTCGTGTCTGCTTCAAGAAACGTGGCAGGCTTCACTTCTTACAATAAAAAGTAACTCAAATTTAATCTATTTTATATCTGGGGATTGAGAATAATGTACCATTTGAAAAGTCACTGATACGAGGAGATCATAGTGCAGCCAAAGTACCTACCACATTGGCCTGTTAATGACAGAACACCTGATGAATCCATAGATGGAATGCATTCTTAATTATGTCATATAATAGCTCTTCAGGCAAAAGATGATGATAAACTGTATCTGGAGCAAAGTCTCAGATGCTAAACAAGTTTGTCATTGTTTCACAGTCTCTTGGCAATGATAAATTAAGTAGCTTCTTTTATACTAAATTCTTTAGGGACTTCAGTATACTCAAACCTTGATTTTCAAAAATTTGAATTAATACATCCCACAGTAGGTTTGATAAACTTGAGACATCTCAAGCCCGTTTTAATAAAATTGACTTATGAAATAGTACTTTAGGTACTCCTTAAACACAGGCTTTTCATAAAGAGATTTCCTGAGTTTTAGATATGCAAAATACGACTTGAACAATAAGGGCACAGTTTATTTTTTTAACCACCTGAGAGAAACAATGACTGGCATTAATAGGGAAAATGAAAAGATTTGTGAGAAATATGTTGCTGAATTAATGAAAAAAGTTATTTTTCCAAAGGATATTTATGATGTCTATGAAGTCTATGACCTTCAATAAACTATTATGAATTCATTGTGTTGATTACTAAAAATTTGCACTGATTCGATATTATACCACCGTGGCTCTGTCTTGACAACAGGATTTCTCAACCTCAGCACTATTAACATTTTGGGCTGAAAAAAATGTTTGTTGTGGGTGACTCTACCATTAAACCCTGTAGAGGGTTTAACAGAAATGCTGGTCTATACCCACTAGATGTTAACAGCACTCCCCTACCCTAAAGTCACAGCAACCAAATATGTCTTTAGACTTTGCCAAATATCCCCTTAAGATCAAAGTCACGCCCACTTGACATTTTGCTCTGTAAGATAATGTGATTCCTTATTCTGGAGTTTAAGCTACTATTTTCAGCGGGCTCTGACTGAACAAAATAAAGGTATTGTGACATTCAGACCCAAATATTCATGTGACTGTAAGAGCGGGAAGTAAATACATCTCAGATGTGACTACATAGCATGACGACTGGCTCAAAAACCCATGCGGAAAAGTACAAAATCTAAAACAAGTTTGATGCCTTTTAACTAAAGCTTCGTCATAAAAGATCCAGTTACTGACCTTCATGTGAGGAAAATAGCAAATAGGAGCACTTTCTGTAGTGCTACTCTAAGTCCTGCCATTAAAATCAGCAGTGTGGCAAAGCTACATGAAAAACCTTGTCAAGACATTAAAGGCAGGCAGATCATGTTTGGCTGTATTCATTTTACATGTTGTTGTGCATTATGTTACCAGTTTTTAAATGAAATGCCAGTGAGAAAAATACTAAAAGGGAAATGCTAAAAGGTGGAGCTAAGCTGCCACCTAGAGAATAGAAATGGCAGCATCTTAGCCTTCTATGCATTACTGCATGAACAATATTGTCCTATTAACTAAAAACTGATCAAATTCAAAATTTCAAAAGCAAAGTGAAATTTTAAAGTCAACTTTTTTTAAGTTAGCTAATTATTCATAAAATGCTAAACTTCACTTTCTTTGTTGTGCTCAAAAATTTCAAAGAGGGTGAATTAACAGATAATTTTTTTAAAGTTCAAAATAATTCAGAAGTGGTCATTGCTGAACAATAGTGGGATGCCTACGCAGAAAATACTGTACTATTAATGTTACAGTAAAGCTTTGATCAAAATTTTAAGTATTTTTTAAATTTCCAAGTAGAAAAATTAATATTGAAAATGAATTAGAAGAATAATGAATGAGATCAAGTGGTAGACTTTCCAGTGTTTTTCACCCTTCCTAACAATCATTCTTTCAAAAGAAGCCAATTAGGGGTGCCTGGGTGGCTCAGTGGGTTAAGCCGCTGCCTTCAGCTCAGGTCATGATCTCAGGGTCCTGGGATCTAGTCCCACATCAGGCTCTCTGCTCAGCGGAGAGCCTGCTTCCCTTCCTCTCTCTCTGCCTGCCTCTCTTGTGATTTCTCTCTGTCAAATAAATAAAATCTTTAAAAAAAAAAAAAAGAAGCCAATTAGGGAAACAATTATGGTAACTAGAATCCAATAGAATCATTAACTGGAGGGAAGGGAGTACTACTTATGCAACCTAACAGAAGCAAAATATAAAATATAAGAGAGGAAAAAGTCAGGGGGGAATAAGGCAGCTAAAAATAACCTGACTCAGAGCTAAAGCATAAAGCTGAACTATAATTTCTGAGAAAATATGAGTCTCCTTTTCTGAATGTAATAGTATAATTGAATACTCATTAGGTTCTCCAGACCATAAACCATCGCCTGGTTAAGGTAGCCATTTGGGAAGCTGCATGAACTCTTTTGGGCCATGAGAGTCCCATTTAGTAAATTACTACTTCAATGCACTCAATGATACCCTTGTGGCCTGGTACTGGATTCCAAAAGAGCTTAATTTACACACTGGGAGAATCTGGTGCTCATTAGGAAATGAGAAGTATATCTGCTCACATATCCACATAGAAAAGTACTATACTCATCTGAAAGAGGAGTATTGAAATGTGGCTTAGAGATCAGAGTGCCAAATTATAATGTCATGGCATACCCACATGGCCTAGTATATAACTGCTTAAGACTTAGGATGAGATTTTTCACCTTTACAGTTTAATTTCTCCTTTATCTTATGTAAATTCCCTGTGTCACTGCTTTTGCAGTTTTGAGAGAAGAATCCTACTTTCAGCCTTCCCAGAAGGTTGAGTGGCATAGGTACTTTCAGAGATGTTTACCTGAAGCTTCACCACACCTATATGCACCTGCACAAGTCAGCTAATAAAATCCACTTGCCTAGGGCTCAATTTACTCAACCCATTTTTTGTCCTCTAACATGAACTAAGACTATATTTTACTGAGACTTTTCACTTTTGAACTTGCTGCTGTATCACAGCCTTGAAAAACATCTTAAGATTTCTTTGTTCTGAAAATTCTGTTTAAGTATCTATTGGATTTGAATCATGCATGTGAATTGCATTCTGCATCATTTTACCTGAAACTGAGCATTTACACAAGTGATCACTTTTATTATTAAATTCTTGCTTGTTCCCTGATATCAAATCAGTAATGTAATATTTTGCATATCTTTCTTAAAACAGAGGCTTCTAATGATGACTCATACATACATGAGGAGCCTGAATACAATTATAAATCTCATATGATAGCTATTTATATCACACAATTGTGTCATCTGCCTTAAAGTTATGCAGTTGCCTATTTTTAGATGATGTGAAAAAGAACCACCTTTCATGTGGCAAATATATCTAATTTCTCCAACGTGTCTTTTGATGGAGAAAACAGGACATTTTAATAGGCCCAAGAAACATCTTTGCCAGTGAGAATGAATTTCTAAGCATTTTGAAAGGATGGACAAATAATATTCAAGAAATATGTAATTCAGAAAATTCTGAGGACCATTTTGGAAGTAGTAACCTCTTTATGTCAATATTCTAATTTAAAAGGTAGCATTATAATTACTATGTTTAAAAGCATGGTCCTAAGACTTGCAGAAAATAAAGCATTTGGAGGATTCCAAGTCTAGTGGAAAAGATCCATACCAACCTCTTGGTTTCTCAAGTTGGAGAAAATAACTTTCATCCAGTGAGCATCTTATGTGGTAGGCATTACATAGAATACATTTTTATTCATTCAGGAGTCAGAAAATCCCCCTCTGGGGACTAAATGAGATGTCGCTATTTGGCCGGTGATTTTCATAAACATTTATTAACCATTCAAAGTCCTAGCATTTATGTGAGTAAAGCCAGAAGTGGAGAGTAGCAAAGGAGTCTTGGATGCAAGGAATAGCTTGTCCTGGCAGAGAAGAGCATGTTCAAAGACCCAGATTAGAGAGGGAGAATTGTGATGAAGTCTAATACTGCTGGAAGAGAAAGCAAAGCAGATCTTCAAGGGCTTTAAGGTTATCTTAAGATCTTAAGATTTGGAATCATTAACCTAAAGGCAAATGGAAGCCATGGAAGAGTTTTAGGCATGAGAGGAAGATGATCAAATGTAATGTCTAAAGGATCATTTTGGCTTTGGAGACACAGTAGTAAGACTCAAGGCAAGGAGGTGATTACTCTAAGGCAGTAAAGAGATGATGATGGCCTAAATCAGGATGACAGCAGTGGCAATAAAGGGAAATGGATGTATTTGAGAGATACCTAAAAGCTATGCATGAGATTTTGTTACAGATTGGGTACAGAAAATTAAACAGACAGAAGGGCGATGGATAAATCTCAAGGCTCTAACTTGAAAAACTAGGTGTTCCTAATGATCAGGAAAGCATGCAATGGAGGCAGATCTACAGGAAGAGGGGGAGGATGGGGAAAGATGATGAATTCGGTTATGAGCATGCTGATGTTGAGGTTTCTGACAAGATGTATTCAAGTGGAAATGTCCAGAGGGATTTGGATAGACAGGTATAAACTCAGGCAAGAAATACACTTAAGGGTAAATCAGCATATAAATGGTTATTGAAGCAATGAAAGTAAATGAGATTCTCTGAAATCCTGTGTGATTAAGAACATGAAAGAGCCCCAAAGAACACTGAAACTTCAGGGTCAAGAGGAGAGAGATCTAATAAAGACAATGGTGAATGAGGTGGAATATCACTAAATTGTTGTACCAGAAGCCAAAGGAAGAGAGTGTTTCAGAAAGCAGGATTTGATTAACAAAGCAAAATGTCACCCTAGATGAACAAAATTATGGCTGATGTTTTCCCACTACACTTAATAACATAGAAACCTTTGTTAAATCCAATTCAGGTATAGTTGGGGATTCAGAGACTGGAATGCATTGTTATGAATTCAGCAGTAAGGACAAGGTGAGAATACAGAAACAAAAATTATAGATAACCGGGGCGCCTGGGTGGCTCAGTGGGTTACACCACTGCCTTCGGCTGAGGTCATGATCTCGGGGTCCTGGGATCGGGTCCCGCATTGGGCTCTCTGCTGAGCAGAGCCTGCTTCTCTCTCTCTCTGCCTGCCTCTCTATCTACTTGTGATCCCTCTCTGTCAAATAAATAAAATCTTTAAAAAAAAAATTATAGATAATCTCTTTTAAGAATTTGGGGTGTGAAGAGAGGAGTGATGTATAAAGACAGCTGAAAGATAATACATGTGCAAAGCAAGCAGTTTGGGAGTTGATTGATAGTATTTTACACAGGTGGATAATCTCAGGTATCATCTGTGAATAGAAAGATCTTATAGACAGTCAAGGACAAAGAATACAGTAGAAAGAGAGGGATAATCGATAGGGCGTGTGATGGTTACTTTTTTTTTTTTTTTAAGTAGGCTCCATGCCCAGCTTGGAGCCTAGTGTGGGGCATGAACTCACCATCCTAAAATCAAGACCTGAGCTGAGATCTGGAGTTGAATCCTTAACCGACTGAACCACCCAGGTGCTCTGGTGGTTACTTTAATGTAACCATCATAAATGGGCCATAATGTAACCATCATAATGGGCCCAGATACTTGATCAAACATTATTCTGGGTATTTCTGAGGGTGTTTTTGGATAAAATTAAGATTTAAACTGGTAAATTTAATAAAGCAAATTGCCCCCCCCCAACACCACATAATGTGGATGGGCCTCATCCAATCATTTCATGACCTATACAGAACAAAAAGGATGCCCCTCCCCCAAGTAAAAGAAAATTCCTCCTATCTGCTTGCCTTAAAACTGGGACCCTGGGGGCACCTGGGTGGCTCAGTGGGTTAAAGCCTCTGCCTTCGGCTCAGGTCATGGTCCCAGGGTCCTAGGATCCAGCCCCGCATCGGGCTCTCTGCTCAGCAGGGAGCCTGCTTCCTCCTCTCTCTGCCTGCCTCTCTGCCTACTTGTGATCTCTGTCTAATAAATAAATAAATCTTAAAAAAAAAAAAAAAGAAAGAAAACTGGGACACTGGCTCTTCTTGCCTTCAGTCTTAAACTGAAAATGTCTCTTCCTGGGTCTCAAATCTGCAACCTTTAAACTGGAACTACACCATCACTACTGGATCAGCTTGCCAACTGCAGATCTTGGACTTCTCAACCTCCATAACCACATGAGTCAGTTTTTTTTGGTTTTTTTTGTTCGTTTGTTTGTTTGTTTGTTTGTTTGTTTTTGAGTCAGTTTTTTTAATAGTAAACAAACAAACAAACTCTATTGGTTCCATTTCTCTGAAAAACCCTGACTTAAGCAAACAGTGATTCTCAAAGTGTGGCTCCTGGACCAGCAGCATTAGAATCACCTGGGAATCTGTTAGAAATGCAAATTCTCAGGGCGCCTGGAGGCTCAGTCAGTTAAGGATCTGCTTTCAGCTCAGGTCATGATCCCAGAGTCCTGGGATTTAGCTCCTGTCTGGCTCCCTGCTCAACAGGGAGTCTGCTTCTCCCTCTCTTCTGTCCCTCCCCTCTACTTGAGAGCTCTCTCTCACTCTCAAATAAATAAAATTTTTAAAATTAAAAAAAGAAATGCAAATTCTCAGGCCTCACCTTGTTCTGATGTGGTTATGAGAATAGAACCACTAACTACTGAAACCACGCAGAATAGGGACAGGGGTGAAGAAAAGAGGGGCTGGGAAAAATAGAAAACAAGGAAGTAAATGGTTTCAAGTAAGCTTAATGATACCTGACACCAATTCTCCACTGTTCAGGGACACCAATGCCACCCCTAATGCAAAGTGTTCTAGTAGATTTACCAAGTATGATGAAGTATCAGGGAAAAGAGATTATTTCCGGTTGGAGGATGTCTGGGCAGGCCTAATGAGGAGGTAGAACACAAGCAGCCTTAAATAATTTAGATATGCAAGCTTAAGATAGATTTAATAACACAGAGAGTCTATATGGAGCAAGTCGAAGAACAGAAAATAGTCTTTCTAATACGACAGGGATTTAAGTTTAATGGAGACAGGAGAAGTCCAGGAAGAGGTGAAGAATACTAACAGACCAAGGAATAGTGCATTAAAGGAAAAGATGAAAAGACACACTGCATTTATATTTTAAAGAGCTTTGGATTTTACTCTGTGTGCTAAAGAGCTATTAAAGACTTTTGACAAGCAGAATGGCATGATCATTGCAACCTGCACTTTTCCATCATAATCTTTGTAAAGACGGTAAAGATTGTTTGAAATGTTTAACTGATGGGCAGATTAGATGCCTTCCTAGAATTTCTCTAAAATTAAATTTAGTACATGAGCTATTACCTTTAGAAATTAATATTCCTGATAATGAAAAACATTAAAGTCTCCATAAGCAAATGGACAAATAAACCAAGATAAACTATTCACAAAGCAGAAATGTAAGTGGGTGACAAATCAAAATAACTGCTCAATGGAAAAAACTAAAACACGATTTTTCAGGTACTGATGATTTTCACCATTAGCCATGACATGATAAGATGAATCTCATTAGGGGTGCCTGAGTGGCTCAGTGGGTTAAGCCTCTGCCTTCAGCTCAGGTCATGATCTCAGGGTCCTGGGATCGAGCCCCACATCGGGCTCTCTGCTCCACAGGGAGCCTGCTTCCCCCCTCTCTCTGCCTGCCTCTTTGCCTACTTGTGATCTCTCTCTCTCTCCCTGTCAAATAAATTAAAAAAATAAAATCCTTACCAAAAAAATATGAATCTCATTAATACTGTTTAATGTATATTGGTAAAATCTTTGCGGAAAGCGATTTAACAACAGCTATTCAAGAACAACTCTGAAAATGTTTACTCCTTTTAACCAGGATTTCCACTTTTAAAAGTAAAATCTAAGAAAATTATCAAAATATATAAATATTTATGCATTAAAATATTATAACATTACTTATAAAAATTTAACATAATATCCAGTAATAAGGGAGTACTCAAAAAGTTATGATAAATCTTATAATGAAATATAACTGGGTCTTTATAAGTGATGTTTATAGAGAGTATTTAAAGATATAAAAAGTATCCATAATACAAAGTGAGTAAAAACAGTGCAATATATAAAAAGTACAGGCAGATGCAACTATACGAAGTATGTATGTGTGCATGTGTTAGTGTGTGTGCTCAAAAATATTGGAAGAAAATGTACCAGTCTTAACAGCTCTTATCTCTAGATTTAGGTTTTAAAGATCATTGTTATTTTCTTTATGTTTTCTATATTTTATAGATTACTAATGACAGAAATTAAATCTATAATTAGAAAAGAAATATGTTAAATTGATATTTCTATGGTAAGAATGAACAGCCTTTGAATGAAAAAAGCATCATTCATTGTTGCTAAAGAATTTTATTTCTATAAAATCCATGTAAGTTCATCTTTCTCCAAAAAAAAGGGCATAACCCATCTCTGGTCATTTCACAGTTTTGGGTGTGAAGAGGAGGGAAATATGGGCGGGCATTTCCTCTTCTCCTTTAGTGCCTCAAAAATGCCATACACATCAACAAATGATTATGAATGATGACCCTATTTTCTCCCCAATTCTCTGTGACTGGTAATAGCATTTCCCAGCAGCACACACTCTTGAAGCAACGTTCCCTTTTCTACTGATTTCTCCAAATCTGAGATCACTTTTTGTCATGACCAAAAAATGTTCAAACTGTAACTATGTCCCAGAGAGGACACATATTTGAGCCTCCAGTTCAACAGGTCTTTGTCTCCAGGCATGAGGCATGTCTAGGCCAAAAGAATGGTCGGAATACCACAGGGCCACTTTCACCAATAAAAAAAATGAGAGAGGAGGGATGCCTGGGTGGCTCAGTCTGTTAAATGCCAGACTTCGGCTCAGGTCAGGACCCCAGGATCCTTTGATCGAGTCCCACATCGGTCTCCTTGCTCAGCAGGGAGCCTGCATCTTCCTCTGCCTGCTTGTGCACTTTCTCTCTCTCCCCCTGCTTGTGCACTCTCTCTCTGAAAAATAAATAAAATCTTTTTTAAAAAATGAGAGAGGAGGTTCTCATTCTATAGACTAAAAGGGTCTTAAAACCATACAAACTTTATTAGGGAAAGTCGATTGAATGTCTTCCCTGTTTTATCATTCTCATTTTGACCAAACTCCTCATTGGGATGTTAGTGTTCAAACATAAAATGCAATAGGTAAAAATATAGAAGAAACTCCAGCCTTTTTGTCGCAACATTTGAGTCCTTAAATCAAACTTGATAGATAAGAATGAACAATGCTTGAAATTGTTTTGATGGAGGATACTTAGTGATTCCTCTTCCTCTGATTTGTAAGCAAGACTTTAAATTATCCTTCTAGAAATAAACTAGCAGAGATATGAACTTGTTTAGCAGAACAAAGTGATTAAATACTCTTTTCTACTGAATTGCCTATATTCCCTAATTTTATTTCAGAAAAGCTATCAACTTCATGTTCATATTCTGCCTCTACTCTCCTCCAAAAGTTTATACATGCTCTCAATTTATACTATTATTTTATTATTCTTGACATGGAAGGATGGTAATATTATGGTTTTCTTTTTAATAATTCATAAATGTCTCATGATATGTTTCAGGACCCTTCCATCTCCTTTCTCAATATTTGCTTTGAGTTTACTAGTTAAATATCGCTCTTCATACATTTCACCTTCCTCCTTCTCCTTATTTATTTTAAAAGTTCACCCAGAAAATCCTGCCAGCAATTATCCCATGGCTGTGATATTTCACTTGGTTAAACAGAAGCCCTATAAGCAAATAATAGCCAATTTCATTCTGCACAACTAATCATGTAGTAGTCACTGAATTCATTTGTAATTTCCAGCTACAGACACTAGATGAAACCACCCAGTAATATGATTTTTATATCTCACCCAAATATCTTTCATTACTACATGAGGTGTGACTTGAAAAAAAAAAATTAGGCTTATTTGTAAATGTGGTTTCTGGAATCAATGGCATTGTGATAGGGCCCATCCCATGGTTAATTCTACTTCCGACTGGGGCGCCTGGGTGGCTCAGTGGGTTAAGCCGCTGCCTTCAGCTCTGGTCATGATCTCAGGGTCCTGGGATCGAGTCCTGCATCGGGCTCTCTGCTCAGCAGGAAGCCTGCTTCCCTCTCTCTCTGCCTGCCTCTCTATCTACTTGTGATCTCTCTCTGTCAAATAAATAAATAAAATCTTAAAAAAAAAATAATCATATACTGCCAAAGCAAGTGTCACTGGAGAACTGAGACTTAGAGGTAGAAATTGAAAGAAAGTAACTATATAATTCCCATAAAATTTCCAAGAAATTTTTGCAACTTGGAAAAAGGTATTAGCAAAATAGGAAGGAATGAGAAGAAACTATACTGGAATGGAGTAAAGAAAGAAAAGACACAGATCAATAAAAATAGATCGTTTTACATCAGACTTTGGTTTTCTAATACCCAAAAAATACTGGAAAATTTTTAATTCTTCCTTTTTATTTGACAAATATTATCAGGTGCACTTAAATTTCTTCAGAATCTCAGAGTATGGGCTATTTCTATACTTTATCATGATGTTAAACCTAATATGGGTGTCTTTTACTCCTGTTTTCCTGTCCATGTCTTAAATCTTAAATATATATTCATATTATTTAAGGTAACTATGTATTTGTCTTCTATATTTCATAGATTACTAATGACAAGAATTAAGATCTGCCATGAGGGACTACATAGATAATAAATGCCCAGGTAAGAGAGCAGGAAAAGTATCCCAGTAGCTATAGGACTAATCATTCATTTCAAAAAATATATGAGAACCTACCATATGACAGGTAATAATCTGGACATATGCAGCAGTGAATAAAGAGGACAAAATTCCCCAGCTTTCTAAACTATACATCAGTGTAGGAGACAGATAACAAACAAGTTTGTTATACAGAGTAACAACAGCTTAGGAGAAAATAAAAACAGGAAGAATAAATTAGTAGATAGCCCCCAAAGACAACCACCACCAATTCCCACTCTCCCTCACTTCCCTCTCCTCTCCTTAAAAGATGAGGTCTAGATTTCCCCTCTTTGATTCAGAGCTGGCCTCAGGACTAGCTTTAACAAAGAGAAGAGGCAGAAGCACAGCTCCAGGGCTAGCACTTATAAAATCTGGCAGATTTTGTGCAGGCTGTATTAGAATCCAGTTGCTATGATATAAGAAAGAGCCACGTGCAAAGGCCCTGGGTGATGATAGCAAGATGGAGATGGTGATGAGGGAGGAAAACCAAGATGCCCCTTTAGAGATCTAACCTGCATGCAAACGCATTTGAGAAAATAGTGAGAAATAATGAATTACTGTTGACATAACTCACTAAATTTGGGGCTGTTTCTAACATACGTGTAGTTTTAGGGAAAAGGTAACCAAAAAATATGGGAGGAGACAGCTAAAAGAAAACTGGCAATTATCAAAGGAAAGAACTACAATTTAACGGTAAAATCCTCTGTATCTGTTCCAAGAGCAAGAAGAAAATCTTTAAATCACATAAGAAGAAAAAGACTTAAGGTAAGCATACTAAATCGCATTGACCACTGGAAAGGAAGACATAAGCTGCATTTCTTTTTTTCTTTTTTCCTTTTAAAGATTGATTGATTGATTGATCGATTGATTGATTTAAGACAGAGAGAGAGAGGGAGAGAGAATCCCAAGCAGACTCTCCACTGAGTGCAGAGCCCCTCACGGTGCTCAGTCTCACAGTACTGAAATCATGACCTAAGCTGGAACCAAGAGTTGGACCCTTAACCAATTGAGCCATAGAAGGTGCCCCACATATGCTCCATTTTTAAACTAGGAGCTGAGAGGCAAAGAATGATCTTGCCCATATAGTTACAGGCAGCTGTAACTAATGTAACTGTGGAGCCACAATTCTAGGAGTGGCACCTGAGGAACTGCACTCATCTGCCTAATCTCAATGGTATCATCCTGGACCTCAAAACTAAACTGGCACCTCAAAGGGATGAGATTTTGGGGAGTTTTTAGGGGTGGCCAGTATATGTTGCAGGTGGGAGGGATATGGAGCTCTTGTGGCTAGAGAGCAGAGTGGGATAGATCATTAGTTGATAGCCTCTAAGACCATTAGTTAGTTGACAGACTTATGTTCAGCTAACTCATTTCTCCAAGAAACCATACTTCCAGGTATTCATACCCTGTGTAATCTCCTCCCACATTGATGCTGGCCTTAGTCATGTGACTGGCTTTGGCCAATGGGGACGTTTACAAGTATGATGTAAGCGGAGGCGTGATAAGTCCACCACCTTAGGGTCTATTCTTTTGGAATACTCCTACTTTGAAGCTAGCTTCCAGGATTTAAGCAAGATCTGAGTATTCTGCTGGAGCAGAGAGCCACTTTGAAAGGCCCTGGAAGATGAGACATGTCATCTTGTAGAGAGGAGAACTGAGATATACCAGCAGAGCTTCCAGCTGAATGTAGTTGCTCCCACTATGGCCACTAACTTTAAGGGTGGTCTGTTATATAACAGTAAATAGACATCTGACATAGGGGATAAGAACTAGGAAGATTTCTTAAAGAAGATCTAGAGGTGAGAAAGAAGCCTCTAAGACAGAGATAGAGAACTGGAAAAAGAGCATTCTAAGCAGATGGAACAGCAAGTGCAAAGGCCCTGAGGTGGAAGTAGGCCTGACTTATTTGAGGAACTACAAGGAGGCTGGCATAGGTGGAGAAGAGTGAGTAAAAAGGAGAACGTTAAGAGATAAAGTCAGAAATAGCAATAGGGGCCAGATTAGCCCAGACTTTGTAGGTCATTGTAAACATTTGACTTTTGCCCAGAGGTTGATGAAAAGTTACTGGAGTTTTTTATGCATTTGTCAATTCATTTAACAATTATCTATGGAGTCTGATCATGTGTAGTTTCCTAGTGCTGGGCATGCAACAGTGAATGAGACTTCGTGGGGGAGGGGAGGATACAGCTGCAGGGGACTGTCAAGTGGTTGAAAGAAGAGGAGCAGAACCACAAAATAACTGGACCGGGAAAGATGCCTTCAGTTGGCTCATGCCAACCTGAAGGACAGAGATTCTTTTAGACAGGACCCCTTTTTATTTTTCTCAAAATCTCTCTTTGGGATAATTTGCTACAGCTTTACATTAGAGTACATTATGCCTGCATAAGAAAGCTCACTTCTCTTTTAATGCAATTTAGTTTCCTAAAAGCTTTTTCCAAACAAATCATGGCGTTTCATCAGCCATGCACATATATTCTCAAAAGAGCTTGCCAGTCTCCAGTATTCTGTGCTCTAAGTGTGTGTTGATACATTTATAGAAAAACACTCTGTTACATTTTGAAAGAATCTCTTCAAAAAGACACTGTGCACTTCCCAAAAGGTACTTTATGAATATAGTACTTTACAGAGTGCAGTGAGGTCTCGGAGCAATGGACTCACCACCACATCATATTCTTACAACCAAACTAAATGACAAAGTAACAAGCAAAGAAGGCATAGAGCTAACATTATTATAGCTTTAAATAAAAGTTCATGAAGCAATTTTTCTTAAGTGTGATGCCATACACATCAAAGTATATTTGGTAGCAGTGGATGATGACAGAGTAACAAGAAGACTTTGTCAGGCTTTGACATGAGTGGTTTCAGAAGAAAAGTGTGAAGATCTGGGGGAGGGGCAGATAAATTGTATTCCTCCAACTGGTTCAGCTCTCAGTTAACACTGAATCTAGATGGTCTCCCGGTTCAGGTCTGACTGTACTTAGAGTAACAGTGTCATAGAACTTCTCGTCAAACATACTGAAACAGAAGTGTTCTCTTCAACAAAATAAAATCTTTCTGCTTATCTTATGTTTTCATGGGTTTGTAAAAACAGAAAAATCCCACAAATAATTTACTGTGTTAGAACAGACCTATGTTCAGCTAACTCATTTCTCACAGCAATGCAATGAAATGGTATCCTTTGCTTTATGCTATTTCTTAACTTCTAATTAATGACAGTTTTTCAATTTCCAGATAAGTGACATTTAATGACTTCATCGAGCAGTTGTTCCCTGTCAGTAGCTCCTATTTTTCTGACTTAAAAGCCATAAAAAAGAGATAAGAAGAAAAAGTTGCAAATACTAACATTGTTGTTCTGGATCTTCTGAAGTCTTGTATAAGATGTTTTCTTTTCCATTTTAAATTACTCACTCTAAAAGACCTAGCCTAGCTTCTCTTGAAATATGAAGACATTTTAAGACCCATGGCAAAGTTTCTTGTTTTCTGTACCACTATTATAGTCTCTACACACTCTTTAGCACTGCATTTTAATCTCTCCCACAGTCTAAGACAATAATTTCCATAGATCCCAGTCAGTCACTTATTTATTTGTCTCTCTTCAAGGGGCTTGGCCAATGTTTCTCTTGGTTCACCTGAATAGGAATCACTTGGTGTTAAAATTCAGGTCCTACACCTCCACCTCAAATTTACCAACTTGTAATTTCTGAGTGGCCCAGAATTTTTGACAAACATACCAACTGACCTGAATGTACCAGAGGTTTGAGGAGTACTGCACCAGACAATTGTCCTTAAGCCCTGTGAGAATCTACTAAATACTTCCAAACCCTTAGCCCAAACTGCACAAGGGGGCTATATTTTGTACATTCTCTCAGGGAATTCACAGGAGCCTGGAAGCCTATCAATGGACACTTTCTCCAGAGCATCTGGACCCTGAGACCAGATCCCCCTTTTTAAGTCTTTTCTGTGAGGCTTCTAAGGAAATAAAGGTAGGGAAAACTGAACATCCACTGTACTCTGTTCTGCTGAGGAGAGTCATTGACAATTTCCATCTTTTATCTCAACCTCCAAATGAAGTGTATTTCTTCTCATCCAATTCACCCAAGTATTGTGAAGCTGAAATTGCTTTAAAAGGTTTAGAAGAAAAGTACCATATAAATGCAAATAACAGGAGATTTGATTTAAAAAAAAAAAAAGAGTCATATCCAAGTGTACAACGGCTGCCATATCCAAATGAGCAGTTAGAGGTTTCACTGCTATTGTCATTCAATATACATCAGAGAATAAAGACTATGAAGTGTGTCTTCTAGAATTCTTCCTGAATTGCAGGCATATTTTTTTCTCACGCTATCAATAAAATATGCCACATAGAGAACTGAGAAACATGAGGGATCATAAGTCCATAGGCTTGCTACTACCACCCCAAAAGGAAAAAGGGTAAAGGGCCTCTATCACTGATGGAGAAATGCTCTACAACTTCCAATTCAACTCCCACAAAGAAACTCAGGGTACTCTGAAGGAAACACTCAGATCACCACTCTTTCCCTGTGCCAAGACACATTTTTAACACTGAACGCAAACATCTGTCCACACATTACCAAGTCTGGCATTTACCATTTTAATTGCTCATGTTGTCATGTCTACCATGACCCCTGATCCATCTAGTTGGTTTTTGAAACCAGGGCAACAGTGCTGGTACTCAGCCTGGTGGGGATACTGGTGGGCTAAGTCAATATAAAAAATAATGAATAGCAGGATATATTGTTTCTAGACACTCTTCTCCTTGGATGTTATATCAGCAACTATTCCCAGACCGCCTCTAAACTATCCCTGAAACTGAAACAATTTAGCCAGTAACCGCCCACAGAACTCCTTTGATGCTCCAAATTGGAGGAGCACTTGGATAAAATGTTTGCATTAGCCAACAAGTGAGTGGCCAACAGCATTTTGGAATGAATATTTCTAAATATAAATAATATAAATGGAACCTTGGAAGAATAATCAAGGACAGAAAAATAACCTCACTTTCAGAACAGCAACCTCTGCATAGCTCTTTTGCCTGAGCTTCTGAGCCCCATGTTAGACCCCTCGAGAATTATACATGACAGAGAAGGAAAAAGTGCAGTCTGTCTTTCCTAATGAAACTGATAGCTTATTTTATCTGATATGCATATGAGTGTTCTTTCAGGTCAAAGCATTAATTTTCCTCTTGTATGAAGAAACAGACAGTTGTGATTGCGTATTTTCCTTTTCAGCAAACCCATAAAGAGAAACAATCCATCTTTCTGGACTTAAATAGAAGAAATTGATCAAATACAAAAGCCAAAGCCTGAACTAGTAACTACAAGAAGGGAAATGGGAAGATAGAGGACAGAGTTCCTATTTTTGAATAGAGACTTTGTGTGCTATAAACCCAAGCCAATACACTACGTGGTCTCCTTCCCACAGCAACCCTGCAGGAGGCAGCACAAAACCAAGCAGAACAGCCAACCTGGACCGAGATCAGGTCTCAGTTCTAAATGTGTCCTTACATATGTGGTTAGTGGGCCTTAAACAGAGAGAAAGTTAAGGCTTAAAACAGATCATTTTGTATCTGTAGCATCTCTTTCTGCCACTTTAGGAAAAACTTCCAAATATTCTAGCACATATCAAAACCAAAAATCTCCTAACCCCAGCAGGAAATACTATATAAAGAAGAAAGCTAAAGATTCTTTCTTAAACAACTTTTCTTTCTCTTTAGATCAAAACTGAGCTTACAGAGCTTTCAAGCTCTATCTTTCAGTGAAAGGATTCACAGAGCTAAATAGTTCTAATTTTTTAGTCATATGGAATAAAGCTACTGTAGATAAGACTAGAAATCTTATTTTAAAAAACTCTATTCTATTGGTTACATCAATAGAATTCTTCCATCATAATATCAATGGAAAAAATACATCTGCATAAGACATTTGGAATAAATGTTAGATCCTTCTCTGAAACTGCTTATTATCTTTCCTTTTAAAAACCTAATACATTCCTGCCACAGACTGAGTATACTATTTTCTGATGAGGACAGAAAAGCTCCACTCATGATAGAACTACTGTATCACTCTCTTTCATGTTCAGAAATGTTACTAGTGTTGTTGTCCATGCATGTAAATGGAGTTTAAAAAAATGAGCAGCAGTTTCTTCTCCACTTGATACATGTAAAATCCATTTTTCATCAACAGTTCTTTGAAGAACCTGCCACTGATTGCAGCTCTGCTTTTCTCATCACAGTCTGATGGATGTTTTTGCTCAAAATAAGCCGCCCTTTGCTGATTGCTGCAGGCTGCGTGGTCTGTCAATTGTGAAAATACAGCATTCCCCAGCTAGACCACATTGCTTATTGTAATCAAAGAGTCAGATGCAAACATTCATTCCAGTGATTCCCTGACTCTGATCTCTATTTGCTTTACTGCAGTGTTCATTTCCATTGTGAGGTATCCTCGGATACCTCTGGTAGATGCCTGGTTTAACTCATATACCTCAGGTAAAGGGCAAAAAAAAAAAGCCACAGGTTAGAAATCGAGTCGCACACCCCAGCTAAGTTAAAATCTTCCCCTCAGTAAGAGAATAAGATTCTCATTTTTCCTAAAATATGTGCAAAAGAAGGGCAAGCTTTCTTTTAAAATACAACTGGGTGGAAGCTGCCATTTTTATGAGGATGTAGAGAACTACAGAGTGTAGGAGCTAGAAACTAAAGATTTGCATCCCTGGCAGCAACTCTGAATGTTATGAGTTTAATACCCGTCTATCAAAAGCATGTCAGTTAAAAGCATGGCTGTGAAAACCCAGAAATGAACCCAAAACTAGATGGTGAATTAATATTCCAAGCAGGAAAGAATATCCAATGGGAAAAAGACAGTCTCTTCAACAAATGGTGTTGGAAAAATGATAACAACATGCAAAAGAATGAAACTAGACCACTTTTTTACACCATACCCAAAAACCAAATTCAAAGTAGGATTAAAGACCTACGGATGCCTAGGTGGCTCAGTTGGTTAAGTGTCCAGTTTTTTATTTTGGCTCAGGTCATGATCTCAGGGTTGTGGGATCAAGCCCCACCTCGGGCTCTGTACTCAGCAGGGAATCTCCTCTAGATTCTCTCTCTCCCTCTTCTTCTGCCCCTTTCCCTGCTCACACTCACTTGCTTTCCTCTAAAATAAATAAATCTTTTCAAAAAATGGATTAAAAACCTAAATGTGAGACATGAAACCATCAAAATCTTAGAGGAGAACCCAGGCAGCAACTTCTTTGACCTCAGCCATAGCAACTCCTTTCTAGATATGTCTCTGGAGGCAAGGGAGATAAAAGCAAAAATAAACTGTTGAGGCTACATCAAGGTTAAAGGGTTCTACACGGAGAAGGAAACAATCCACAAAACTAAAAGGCAACCTATGAAATAGGAAAAGATATTTGCAAATGACATATCCAACAAAAGGTTAGTTTATAAAATATATAAAGGACTTACACAACTTAAAACCCCCAAAAATGAATAATGCAATTTAAAAAATGGGCAGAAGACATGACTAGACATTTGTACAAAGAAAACGTCCAGATGGACAACAGACACATGAAAAGATTCTCAACATCACTGATCATCAGAGAAACACAAATCAAAACTACGATGAGATATTACCTCATGCCTGTCAGAATGGTTAAAATCAATAATACAAGAAACAACAGGTGTTGGCAAGGATGTGGAGAAACAGGAACCCACTTGCACTATTGATGGGAATGACAACTTGTGCATCCACTCTGGAAAACAGTGTGGAATTTCCTCAAAATGTTAAAAATAAAACTACCCTATAATCCAACAATTGCACTACTCTGTATTTACCCAAAGGGGGAAAAAAGAGTACTAATTCAAAGGGATACATGCGCCTTGGTTTTATAGCAGCATTATCTACAATAGCTAAATTATGGGAACAGCCCAAAAGTACATCACTGGTCAACGGATAAAGACGATGTAGTATATACACAAGGGAATATTACTCAACCATTAAGAAGAAGGAAATCTTGCCACTTGCAACAAGAAGGATGGAACTAGAGAGTATTATGCTAAGCAAAATACATCAGTCAGAGAAAGACAAATACGATATGATTCCCTCACATGCGGAGTTCAAGAAACAAAACAAATGATCATGGGGGAAAAAAAGAGAGAGCAGGAGGCAAACCAAGAAACAGACTCTTAACTATAGAAAACAAATTTCTGGTTACCAGAGGGGAGGTGAGTGGAAGGATGAGTGAAATAGTTGATAGGAATTAAGGCCTGCACTTGTGATGACCACCGGGCATTGTATGGAAGTACTGAATCACCACACAGTACACCTGAACCTAACAGGACACTGTATCTTAACTAACTGGAATTTATTTATTTAAGATTTTATTTATGTATTTGAGAGAGAGAGAGCAGGGAGAGGGTCAGAGGGAGAGAATCTGAAGCAGACTCTCTGCTGAGCTCAGACCCTCCCAATGTGGGGCTCAATTTCACAACCCCAAGATCATGACCTGAGGCAAAATCAAGAATCAGATGCTTGGGCGCCTGGGTGGCTCAGTGGGTTAAGCCTCTGCCTTCGGCTCAGGTCATGATCTCAGGGTCCTGGAATCGAGCCCCATATCAGGCTCTCTGCTCAGTGGAGAGCCTGCTTCCCCCTCTCTCTCTCTGCCTGCCCCTCTGCCTACTTGTGATTTCTCTCTCTCTCTCTCTCTCTCTGTCAAATAAATAAAAAATAAAAAATAAAAAGAATTAGATGCTAACTGACTGAGTGACTCAGGTGCCCCAACTAACTGGAATTTAAATAAAAACCTTTAAAAAGGGGGGGGGGCATGTTTGCTTATGTCACACAAAAGTATGGGGAATGAATTTGTTAAACAGAAAGGCCCTGAGCTACTGTCTATGTACTACTACTAGAAGGGAGAGGTGGAGTTTAGTGGTGTTATTTAAAAAATGAGGATATTATATTCAAATTTGTGTGCAATGGAGACCCATTTTAAAGTTCCTATTCCAAGAAGGAAGTGACTTCTCCTGCTGAAAGGGGTTAGCCTTTACATCAACTAGGACTGGGTTCAGCTATGCAAACAGCCGAGGACATATAGGTCTTTGGTAAACATTAGCCCTTTCCACATATCAACAGGAGCAGGATTGAAGGAACTGGATTGAATTCAAACTGGCAAACTCCTTGGAGTCTTTAATTGGAACCACTGTCCCCTCTGTTGGGGACAAATTACATGAGTTCTCCTGGCACTTGTTCTTCCTCTTCTACTCCCCACATCCAGCCTGTGCCAGAGAAGCGTAAGCAGATAACGGGCCCGCAGAAGCTGCAGCACTGGAAGAGCTGTCCAGAAAGAACAAGAGAAATGAGAAAGAGGTGAACATGAAGGAGCCCTCAAGAAAAAATGGAGGAAATCAATTTTCTACTAAGCCTTAGGGTGGGGGGCAAATACAGCAAACCATTCAGATTTCTAGCAGTTTCTACTGTCTGATCAAAAGACAGTGCTTCTAGATTACCCACCTTTGGTTTATCGCTCAAGTCATTACTCTCTTCCTGGGAGAACCCACTGAGATATCCTGAATGACAGGAAAACACATCACCACTAGGGACCAACACTACAAATCCTCCTGATAATTCCATCCATTTTATGGGGAAGCTGGATAGCTAATGATCAATTAGCTGCTATCACAGCCCAGGCTCCCTGCTAGCAGCTGCTAAGATGGAGTTTGGGGTGCAAGATGTTTGTGAGGAATTAACCCCGTGAATGGAAGGAGTAGAACCAAGATTGGGCAGAAGGAGAAGTTAAATTGTAAAAGCCAGCGGGGAGCTCTGGAGCAACTACTGTCTAACAGAATGCCCCCTGTCAGGCAGCAACGGTTTGGTCTTTATAAACCCCACCCCCCATCCCACATCTCAGGCAACAATTAGTGATGAGCTATTCTGAAAGGGCAGGACCTCAGTGAGTCCAACCCTAAAGGACTGTCTGTTGTCTGCTTCCCCAGAGCTGGGCAGCAAGACCTTCCCTGAAGGTGAACAGCACAGCACGAGTCTACCCCATCTGCCATAGTAAGTAACGACCACCATAAAACGATTTCAATGTTTTCCTGGCTCTGCTGTTCATACATTGATTTCTTATCACAAATGGAGTTGACACAAAAATCACTGTATTTCACTTCTTAACTTACACATCACAGAGTCTATGCTTAATTGATAACAGGCTTGAAATGCTATATAAACAATTCAATTAAGATCAGGAAGATTGGAAAGTCAGGCTTAGTCTATCAGCTTTCTTGGTATAAAAACCAATGTATATAAATAAGGATTTTTCAATTTAAGAAAAGATTTGAATACACTTTATAATCAGTAGCAAGAACCCGAAAGATAAGGACTATGGAGGAAACTGATCCTTTAGCAGATTACCAATATTTTCTAAATCTTGCTGTACCAGGAAGCAAACCATTTTAGTACTTGTTTTCCAATTTCCAGTTCTACGGAGATGCAATGGATGTTTTCATTTTTTATTTAAAATGTTCAGTGGTAAGTTGAATTTCCTCAATTTGCAGGGTAATCTTGCAATTGCTATATGTGTCCTTTCATGGAGATTCCCTCTCAGAAATGCTAGACACCCTTTATTTCATAAAATTGCCAGACTCTCAAAGAAGCAAGACACACCAAAAGAATTTTACTGCACTGAAATCAAAATCACTCCTTGCTTAACAAATAAAACCTACTTTGTTGTATTAAGTACACCACCACCACAGTCTAAAATACAGACCAAGTTCACTTTGTAATAAGTCATTTTGAATTTCTTTTTTGGTGCGGTGGGGTGGGGAGAGTTTAAGAAATTAGGGTAGTAGTAAAAGAAACTAGAGTAGGAGCAGATCACCAAAACACTACACATTTCACATTAACATAGTTTGGTTAAGTACCAGTTTTCATCTTAGCCTTCCTATGGAGCCATTCTCACAATTAACTAATAAAAATGTTTCTTCACCAGAGAAGTTTACTAGGGAATGTACCAGAAAAAGGAGAATAGAGAGAGAATAAAGAAGATGTATAAGAACACCCAACTGTGCAGAGGTAAGTGTTTATTTTATTTTTTTAAAGATTTTATTTATTTATTTGAAAGAGAGAGAAAGTGAATGAGAGAGAGCACAAGCCAAAGTGGGAAGAGGCAGAGGGAGAAGCAGACTCCTGCTAGCAGGGACCCCTATACTGGACTCGATGCCAGGACCCTAGGATCATGACCTGAACTGAAGGCAGATGCTGAACCGACTGAGCCACCCAGGCACCTCTTTGTGTTTAATGAAGAAAGACCTGAGGTGAGAAAGAATTTTTGAAAGGAAACCAAACCAAGAGGAGATCAAGAGCTAACAAACCACAGCCCATTTGCCAAATCCAACCCATTGTTTGTTTTTGCAAATAAAGCATTATTGTAACACAGCTACTTTTACTTGTTTACATATTGTCTTTGTCTGCTTTTGCACTACAACAGATGACAGAATTCAACAGTTCTGATCACAATAGATCACAACAGAGATTATGTGATCTACAAAGCCAACTGTATGTCCCTTTACAGTAAAGGTTGCTGACCCCTCCCTGCTCTAGATAGTTAGAAAAGCTGAGTCACAGAGGGAACAAAGCCAGTAACTGTGATGCATCTTTTTTTTTTTTTTTTAAGATTTTGTTTATTTACTTGACAGACAGAGATCACAAGTAGGTGGAGAGAGAGCAGGAAGCAGGCTCCCCACTGAGCAGAGAGCTCCAATGCGGGGCTCGATGGGGGGAGGGGGAAGGCTCAATGAAGGGGCTCGATGCGGGGGCTCGATTCGGGGGCTCGATTCGGGGGCTCGATCCGGTGGGGGGGGGGGATGATCCCAGGACCCTGGGATCATGACCTGAGCTGAAGGCAGAGGCTTTAACCCACTGAGCTACCCAGGCACCCCTGAGGCAGTCTTAAATACAGAAGTAAGCTTCTTTGGGCAAAGAGAAAGCTAAGGCAGGGTCTTCAGCACGATCAAGGATCTCTTTTAACCCCTATGGACCAAACCATACAAGTTGTGTCTACCTGCAAGTAACAATCCTCTGTGGTAATCTTTTAACGTATTTCTAGTGACTCTTCTACTTCTCCTTTTTCCCAAGTTTTTCTCCTTTTCTAACTCACGCTCTCCTGGGAGTATTCATGAACATTTTTGGCACCAAGTCGCTTCTGTAGGCTGATGACTCCCAACTCCACATCTCCTAAACCTGAGATGCACACACCCACTGGCTTGGGAACAGCTCTACTCCTCCAACGCAATACGTATAAAAACTCACCCTTGCTTTCCCCCTAAGTAATATTAGTGATGAATTCCAACTGCTTTAGTTAGATTCCTTGCTCCACCTTTACTAGTTCTGAGGACCTGGGCAGGTTACTCAATTCCTCTAATACTTGATTTCCTCATGTGTAAAGCTGGGATAATAATAGTACCGACTACAGAATATGACTGGGATTAAATGAGATGGTGTATGTAAAGGACTTGAAAGAATCCCTGGCACAAAGGAAAAGCTCAATAACTGTGACCCATGAAACGATCAGTAGAATGTCCTATTTTTATTTTCAATACTAGTAACTAGCACTTCCATTAAATGACACTTTTTACCTTGGCTCTCCCCCTGAAATTCTGACTTCGCTAAACTCCCACATATCATACTTGCTCCTAATACATCAAGGATTCAGCGCATTGTTGTATGATTCCTTATTTATATGTTGTCTCTCATACAAGTCCATGAGCAGCTTGCTGGCAAGCTGGGTCTGATTTTACTCTTAATACGGAAGGAATATCATAGAACAGACATGGTGGGCAGGTGGAAAGATTAGCGAGACAGTACTAGAGGAAACCGAAAGAATCAGTGGGAGTGAGGATGCAGGGGGATAAAAGGATTTCAGAAAAGTTTAGAGGATTCCATAGAATTTGGACTGAATATCAGTGATGAAAGAAAATCTTCCATTTTACTTCCTATTAGCCACAAGTTTATCTGCTCTTCAAGTAAGAATACTTTCAACAGAGCAAAGTCTGCTATCTTGAGTTAGGACTGGTAGTAAGAATGAGAATTAGATGTGATTTCAGATTTCCTCTCTGCCCAGATTTAATGTGTTAGTCCTCACCTTGTCACCTCCTCATTTTTCTTATCCGTCAACCAGTGAAACACAGCAGATGAGAGCACAGGCTCTGAAATCAGGCAACCCTAGACTTGTGTTTCAGCTCTTCCCTGACAACTGGGGACCATAGGAAAGTTACCTAACCCTTCCAAATCTCAGTATCTTCAATTTTTTTTTATGAAAATGTACTTATTTGTTTACTTATTTATTTTTATTTTAAATTCTGGTATAATTAACTCACACTGTTATATTAGCTTCAGGTGTACAATATAAGGATTCAACAATTCTATACATTATTCAGTGCTCATCATGATACTTGTGCTCTTAATCCCCTTTACCTATTAACTACCCCCCACCTCCCTCTGGCAACCACCAGTTTGTTCTCTGTAGTTAAGAGTCTGGTTTTTTTGTTTGTCTCTTTTTTACTTTGTTCATTTGTTTTGTTCCTTAAATTCTGCATGTGAAATTAAGGTTTCCTCATTAAAGATAAGTTTCCTTAAACTGAGGGTTGCTGGGGGGAGGGGAGGGTTGGGAGAGGGGGAATGGGGCTATGGACATTGGGGAGAGTATGTGCTATGGTGAGTGCTGTGAAGTGTGTAAACCTGGCGATTCACAGACCTGTACCCTGGGGATAAAAATACATTATATGTTTATAAAAAAATAAAAAATAAATTAAAAATTAAAAAAAAAAGAAAGTTAAAGATAAGTTTCCTTATCTTTAAAATGAGAATGATGATTGTATCTACCTTGCTGTTTTGTATGAAAATTAAATAGACTATGCATGGAGAGCTTTGGCCACAGCACCTGGCAAATAGTAAATGTTCTACATTCACTATTTTTATTTTATAAGATAAGCATAGTGAATTAGTGAATCTTTAACTTGGAAACCCACAAATATAAGAAACTCCTAAGACAGAGCTACAACTTTTATATCATACATCATAAAACAATTATGTCTCTAGTCTGGAATTTTGTAAAAAAAAAAAAAAAAAGAAGAAGAAGAAGGAGGAGGAGGAGGAGGAGAGAAAGAAAGAAAGAAAGAAAAAGTAGGTTTTGAATACCACTTGAAGTCAAAAGACAAAATCTTATCCTATAACAACTGTTGGAAGATATCATTAAGATTGGAGTAGAAGAAAAGAAAGGCAATCAACTGAAGTCATTTGACCTCCCTAACTTTTTTCATGATAATAAGAATCTGTACTTTTTGAGAATAAATGATGAATTCCTAATCTAACCTCTATCATATCACTGCACACACCAATTTCTTTACTTATTAGTTATAAATTTATCACCAAGCCTTTTAGAACTCAAGATTCTTATTCACTGTAGAAAAAGCAAAGACAAAAGATATGTTTAATAATTTCATCCTGCTTAAAAATGGAAAGTAAATGTTATGAGCAGCATATGTTAGTATTATAGCTAACTTAGAAGTGATTGGGTTACAGCGTTTAGTATTTATTTTTGCTTAGGAACACTATAAAATCCAAATGGCCTATCAAACTCCTGATCAGAAAGCTGTTCTGTTTACAAAAGTTGACTACTGTAACAGTGACAGTAGTTCATTCTTAATTTTTCATTTTAGTCAAGCCACATCATTATCAGTATACTGCTTTAAAAAGGTAAGAGTGACTTTTAAAGTAAAAGCAAATAAAACCTAAGGGTTAATTCTCCCTAATTATTCTCACCCTCCAGCCCAGTTACATCTACTTCCAGGGTTCAGACATCCATAAAAATCTCAACCAAAAAGGGTCTCAAAAGATAGAAGCAAGTTTTATGATCAAGATGAAGTAAAATCAGAAGAAAGGTGAAAGGAAACCCATTCCAGTTGGGCTTTTGACCCTCTGTGTAGCTTCAGTTGAATCATTTCTTTCTTTACCACTCTTGCCTCATTTCTGAAGTTGTAATTGCCATCTCACTATCTTGTAAGTGTGATTTAAGAACAAAATTCTAGGAATTTCTCTTGACCCCATTTTGCTATTTGAAAAAATGATGGAATTCTATCAGACACTTCTAAGTTTGCTTTAACTTTCAAATGCTCCAATAGGTCATAGGTTATTTTCATTAAGCTTAAAGACATCTTACCAAGAAGACCCCTGGCCAAGGATACCTATCTTATCCACACAGATAAACACTTAACTATTAACACAGAGTATGAGTATGGATTTCTTTAGGTCCTTAAGGAGATAGAATATTGAACTGAGAAATCTGGATGGAGAGTCAGGAAATGGAAAAGCCAGGACTACAGAGACCTATCTAGAGAGAGGAGAGCCCATGTAGAGGGCAAGTCAAGGGGTCAAGGATAAGAGTGCTTCCTTCATGGTAGATATTCAATAGAGATGGTAAATTTTCTGAGAAAGTAGAAATGGAGATTGCCAGTGCAAGGAGAGAGAAGACTCCACAGATCTGTGGAACATTGAAGACTATTTTATCATGCTGAGTTATTTTGTCTTGAGATCTCAATGTCTCGGTGATGACTTTTTTTTTTGAGAGAGAGAGAAAAAAAAAATAGAGAAAGAAAGAAAGCATGCAAGTGGGGGAGAGCAGAGGGAGACACAGAGAACCTTGAGCAGGCTCCAGGCTTAGTGAGGAGCCTGATGTGGGCTCAATCTCACCGCTCTGAGATCATGACCTGAGCTGAAATCAAGAGTCAGATGTTTAATCAACCAGCCACCCGGGAACCCCTATGATGATGGGTTTTATAAGAGTATATTCTCAAAAATGAAACTTGTAATCATACAGGAGAAATTTTACCATACAAACAAACATATTATGAAGCTTAAAGTTGCTATTAAAAACAGTAAGTTGCTATTAAAAACAGTACTCTTATAATGAGGGCTCATTCTGAGTGAGATTATGGTACACAGAGAAAAAAACTCATCATGGCATTCTCATCTCCCCCTTCTCCATTTGTCCCCCATCCACATTTCATCTTCCCCTTGGTTTTCCTCTACTACCCCCACTTCTCAGTCCTCAATTCCTCAGGCAGCTGACCATACACACCCTGTTAGGCATAGACAGAGCCTAGAAATACTGTTCTTTCCTTTAGAACAACTCCTAGAAATGTGATACAGCCCTTTGAGCATGGGTTTGAAGTCAGGCAACGTAGGTATGAATCCCGACCCTCTGTAAACATGTTAAAATAAAATGCATGTCAGCCAAGTGCTGGCATCTAAAACTGCTATGTAGTTTAGAAGTGATAATATATTTAAAACACCTACCACAGTCCCTGGATTACAGTGCATGCAAGGTTAAGTGACTCTTTTCTTCTTATTTCTAGAATGAGGATTCCCTTATATCAAAAGGTTGATAACAGCATGGTTGAAAATCATCTGATAAGCTAATTCCCAATGGATGTTAATAACTAGTGGGAATTTAATGAGCTACTACTTCCTTAATCATACAATGAAAGAAAATGTTTAGAGATGCCATACTTTAAAAACAGAATTTCTAGTGGGGTGACAGGTAAGTAGAAAAGTCAAATTTTTCGGTGTCCTGTTGCACAGGTAAGATGTTTTCTGGAAAAACTTTGCATGGTAACTCTTTTGCCAGTGTTTTAGAAAACCAATTTTGCAATTTTGCCTGTGAGAAACTTGTAAAGCTTTCAGCTAAGGAAGAAAGTTTTTTGATCAACAGAACAAAAAGTAAAGGAAGCCAAAGAAAGTTGTTTCAGAGGCAATTCTAATGGGGATTTCTTGATAACTTAGAAAGATCTTTTTATTCTTATGTAGAAGAGAGACAGTATATGAGAAAACCTGTTACTTGTCTTTGTGGGAAATAATAAGTGAACCTGAGGCCCACAAAACTGCTTGATTATAGGATACCAAGAGTAAGACTTGACAGCACTAGGGATTTTGTAACAACCTTCGCTGCTGTGAGTATATGATGATTCATAAGAGAAAAATGATATTTGTGGAAAGGGGAAGACAGAAAAGCTGAATCATGACCCAAAGGAAACTTCATGTAAACCATAGACTCATTGATGTGAATGAAGTCAATCTTCGAAAAGTTTAAGTTAGTCCAAAAAAAAAAAAAAAAATTAATCCATGACCATAGCATGTTTCTGTAAGTCTCTTGTGTAATGGGAGTTAGCACAAATAGCCATGAAATTCAAGCACATTTTTAAAACCCACAATTCTGGCCTGAATTACTCAGATAAGACACTGACTGCCGAGCCCCTTCTGTGGGGCAAGCGCATTAACTACCACCACAGAATAGAAGCAGTCACTATCCCCGGAGTTTCTTTAAGCGTTTCTGAACATCTGATTACTCATAGTCTACAACTCACAAATTACATAAACCTTTTGAGAATTGAGAGCCAATGCTTTCTTCTCATTTCCATTATATTAGAAAGTAATAGCATTGTCTCTGAAAGAAATTAGAGGCCCATGGTTAATATTTACTGTGGACAATCTTACTCAGAGTAATCCTCAGTAAATGTCAACCACACGCACAGTCTACTAATCAGAGAAAATGGAAGCCCTGAAAGGGAATTATGACCCAGTGGAGACTTCAGTTTAAATGCTTTTGCCAGAGTAGAACACTCAGTGATTTCTCTAAGACTAGAATCTGTGTCTTCTGACTTTCAGGCAGAGCTGTTGCCCTGTTCCATACTTCTCCCCTAGGAAGCAGGGTGCAGTGTAAGTATTTTGACCTTCAGGTTAGATCTGCCACGTCCAGCAATGTGGTCATGGAAAAGAGGTTAAACCCCTTTGACATTCTAATTTCCTCATCTGTGAAATGAAAATACTACATGTAGTTCATACATTGCGGTGAAGCTTAAGTGTGTATATATATAAAATTTTCTTAAGGTTATATTGAATCAGACAACCTCAACATTTCAAAGACTTTCAAGGACAAATATTTATTTCTTGCTCTCTTCACTGAACTGGGGCTCTGTGTTATTATTGAACCCAGTACTTAGTTCAGGAACAGGAGTAAGGGGGCAACTGGATACCCATGAAACCCTTGAAACCTCTTAAAACCTCAGCGTACTGAATGCTTTCATTTTTACCCATACTCCAATCACCAAAACAAGTCATGTAACCAAACCCAAAATTAATAAGGAAGAATATGCCACCTATTAAGAAGCAGCAAATAGGAAAAATAAACCAATTTCCAGAGCAAATAAAACATCAGATAAAATCAGTGTATCCTAAATATTGATTCTAACCCCTACGACCTCTATCATTCTGGATTCCCAGGTTCACAGACCATAGGTGTTCACTAATTGTTGATCCATAAAATGGTTGACTAAAAATTATCATCATACAAATAGTGTAAATAATAATAAGGTTTTAGTCTGCAAATATAAACAATTTTCTTTTGGATGCCTGAGTCACATATTTTAATCACATGGATTTTAAACTGTATTGTCTTTAAAGTTTCATGTTAAATGATTTCTAACACTTTAGGTACTGTGTGCTATCCAATGCTGATTCTTTTTTTTTTTTAAAGATTTTATTTTTTTATTTATTCATTTGACAGACAGAGATCACAAGTAGGCAGAGAAGCAGGCAGAGAGAGAGGAGGAAGCAGGCTCCCTGCCGAGCAGAGAGCCCGATGCTGGGCTTGATCCCAGGACCCTGGGATCATGACCTGAGCCGAAGGCAGAGGCTTCAACCCACCAAGCCACCCGGGTACCCCTCCAATGCTGATTCTTAATACATAAGTTTTAGTAAAATGCTGAAAGCACTATCATCTCCAGTAATGGCTTCTCAACTATATTAAGATGTGCTTTAGTAACAAAGTTAAAGTGTCTGAAATAATAAGTGTTATGACTTAGTTGGGTACCAGGAAATACTGTAGTATCAACCTACATGCATACACAATGCAGACTGAAATAATTTTAGGGGTAGTTTTGTGGTGGTCCCAATTATTTAAAAAAATCTCAAAAAGTAACTGCAGAAGGAAAGGATATCTCATATGAATATATTTATCGGAACACCTGGGTGGCTCAGTGGGTTAAGCCTCTGCCTTCAACTCAGATCATGATCTCAGGGTCCTGGGATCAAGCCCCACATCGGGCTCTCTGTTCAGAAGGGAGCCTGCTTCCCCTCTCTCTCTGCCTGCCTCTCTGCTAGTTATGATCTCTATCTCTGTCAAATAAATAAATAAAATCTTAAAAAAAAATTTATCACCCAATATTAATTTTTACCACCAGCACCTATGTCAGAATTCCTAGGACTATGAGGAAAAATGAAGAAACTATGATTAAGAAATAGGCGTTTCTACTTTCACTCCAAATTGCCATTTGCATGAAGGTGACTTTCAATAAATTATATTCATCTTTGTTCAGAATCCTTAACTGTATATCACAATGAAATATTAAGTTGTATACTCACAAAATGCCAAGTTAAGAAGAACATTCTCTTGGGCTGATTTCAGTGATGAATTTAGAATTAGTGTCTCTCTCTCTCTCTCTCTCTGAGAGTCTATATTGTACAGGACAGCTTCATTTATAATAAAATGCTTCAGTATTAAAATGACTCTGAAACAATAAGAGATGGACATGCATAAAAGGTCTGTTTGGAATGCATTTATTTTGTGTCATTCATCAAAAGGGATTCATTATTCTCTAGATAAGTGCTATGTCACCATTACTGCCCTGTATGGATAAGCCTTTCACAGTGATTTTCCATTTTCATCTATCTTTTGAATTAAATTAAATTACATTAATTTTTAGTGTACAAGAGAAGAAAAACTTTCCAAGGGGAATCAGTTTCATCTGAGCACTAATCTTCAAAACCACACCTCCAGATACCAGGGCTTTATACATTCACTCTCCTTTACTATCAAGAGCACATTGATTTAAAGTATAAGAAACACTGTAGGGGAGAATCCTTAGGCAGGATGCACCATAGAATTTATTTAAAGAAAACACAATGTTTAGAGGAATTTACAGGAATAGGCTTAAGTGCAAGAAAACAGGCAACCAAAATAGTTGTATGATTTTCAGCAAGTCAATATAAATCTCTTGCCCAGCCCTCCAAAATTTCTCTCACCTGGTTTTTGACACTTAAACTTCCTTCCATATAAGAAAGCAATGCCTTTCAACCCATAGTTGGTGATCATGCTTAAAGTGTATATAAATTTGAGAATGATAGCACATTACAGCCTCAACAAATATACAAGTAATTAAAACCAAATCTTTCCCTGAAAACATGTTTTAACTGAGGAAAAGAACAAGCAAGTTCTGGGCTCATAAATTTAAAAACAAAACAAAACAAAATAAAAAACAGTAAGGGAATCCATACAATGGAGAAAGGAGTTGAGAAAAAGCAAGCTTAGTACATTAAACAAGCTTCACTTATTTCAATATTTTCCTAGAGTTTCAATGCCTTCGATTGCATGACCCAGTGGTGTGACCAGCCGCAGGCCAAACCAAACTTAATGCTATTTTGGTGGAAAGAGGATTTAAGTTGTGGGTATAAGTGCTACTGGAACCCATTTCTAAAAAAAAAAAAAAAAAAAATAGAGCCTCCTCATTGTATATACTAATTAAAAATGGGTAAATAGAATATTCAAGAATCAGGAAATACCACATGCAGAGCTGTTCCGAAAAAGAGATGATACAGAAGGGACATGACAACAACTTAATGCAAGAACTAAAGTAGGTCCACCAATGATAAGGGGTCACATTTGGTTTTAGTATAAGAAAAAATTTCCTAAAAATTGGAGCTGTCCAAAATGAAGAAGGCTGCCCTTTGAGGTGATGAACTTCTTGATACTCAAATATTCAATTAAGGGTAATATGAAAAGGATATCTGATTAAGAGATGTGGAAGGAATTTTTACCAACAATTGAAACTAAATTTAATGCTAAAAACCTCTAATTTCTGAGGCCACTAAGAGAGTATTTATAAGACATTGCTATAATAACCTAGAAAACAAAGGGTTTTTTGGAGAATATAAAAATGAAAAAATTCAATGTTACCAATAAAACCAGAGGCCAGAAAAGACATGACCAAAGGCAAGAAATGACTAGAAGTGGTAAGGAAGAACAGGTAAACAGGCCACATGGGAATAAGATAATTAGGTAGGATTAAGAAAAGTCAGGATGGAAAAATTGATGCAACCTGACCAAGGCTGAGCGCAAGCAGAATAAAGACTTAGGGATATGCAAATTGGGAGAATGAGAGATCAGCCTGAGTTTCCCAAAATAGGGGCAGGGTTTATTATGTATTTCAAGGGTGGGAAAAAAAAAAGAGTCCTGTAGTCAAATACGTTTGAAAATACTGAGTTGAACACCATTAAACAGATTTCCAGAGTCTGAGCTGTCCGTCACAATTTTAAGTCTCCAGGAGAGGGAAATCATGGGCAGTGTCCCCACTAAATCAGTTTTTTACAGAAATCTTTAGGAACTATTACTTTTAAGAACATACAATAAAAAACAAATACTGCACTCGGGAAGGTATGTACTATGGTGAGTGCTGTGAAGTGTGTAAACCTGGCAATTCACAGACCTGTAACCCTGGGGTTAATAATACATTATATGTTAATAAAAAAAAAATACTGAACTTAGTAGTAAGAAATACTGAGCTTAGTGTCTGGTGGTGAGTGAAAGTTTTGACCTACAACATGGGCTTGTGTTCAAATCCTTGTCATAATGAACCTAGTTAATCCACAGACTAGAAACAGGAGTCTCAAGGCAATCTGGGGAGGAAGGATGGGAAAGCTAATCTCAAAAACTTTTCTAATGTTTTAAGCCTTGTTTTAGCACATGACTTATATAGTGAAGTATTTTGCCATGAGGTAAAAACCTTACACTGTACCAGATTCTAAATTGCTGGCCATGAAAATAGGATTTGGATAGTTATTTTATAAGTAAAATAAGGAACACGAGTTGGAAATACTTCAGAGGGCCTGGTTTCACTGTTTAAGGAAAATAATCATCCTAACTACCATGTGTCAAATATGACCAAGTGCCAGGTAATTTAGTTCTCACCACAATTCCCACTTGAAAGGTGAGCAAATTAGAGATGAGACAAAATAAATAACGCTTCCAGTATCTCCTTGCTAGTAAGCTGTAGAGCCAGGATTCAAGGTCTGCCTAACACCAGAGCCTACACTCTTAAATAGTGGATGGTGCTGCTATTCAGTGATTCAAGAAGCATTAAGGACTAGCAATTCACAGGAATATAACAACTTTACATACGGACTTGCTACTGTATATATCCTATATGACTGGACCCTGCTTAAAACCCCTGTCTCTTCCCATTATACTCAAAACCCATGACATGCATGGCTCTACATTAGAAGGACCTAAGTCATCGAGTCCCTGCCTACGTCACCAGTTTCATCACTTGCCACTCTCTCTCACTTGTAGTGCTCCAGCCACAATAGTTCTAACATTCCCTACATCACACCATGCTCTTCCTTGCCTTGGGGCCTTTGTACTCGTTGCTCTCAGTGCCTGGAACCGTTCCTACCCCACACATCTTCTCTTCACATCTTCTCCTTCCAGTTTCAGCTTAAATGTCACCTGTTCAAGGAGACCATCTTTTTCCACTGTATCTGTAACAGCTAACCCTCTCCTCTCCTTTTCTACCATATACTCTCACCGTTATCACAGCAGTATATTGCTTTGATTATATTAACCACAAACTGCAGTTTATTTTCCTCCTGCTTCACCAAACTACAATCTCCCTGAGGGCAGGAGGTCTATCTAATTTACCCAGACTAATTGAAGGCTTGATTCCTATTGACTACTCAGTAAATATCACTTGGGTAAAATGAATGCCCAGTAGGTATTATGCATCAAAGCCTGAAGGACAGAAGGGAATTCTAGGATTATTTAAAAATTGGGAAGTAATGGGCTTAAAGATGGTATGTAAAGTATGTGATGGTATGTTGGATGGGTTTTTCCATGGAGAATATGCATAGCAATAAGAGGAAAGAGACTAAGCTCAAACTTTGACATGATAACCATCATCCAAGATGATCCACAATGATTCTTACTTTCTAGTTATCTAGCCCTTGGGTGGTACCTCCCAAAATGAATAGGACTGACCTGTGTGACTAATAAGATACTGTACAAGTGGTAGATTTTGAGTTGCAAGTCTAGCTCATAAAACACATTGCTCCTCCTTCCTCTCCCAGAGAGTCAAATGTCATGTCATAAGGATCCTGAAATAGCCCTATGGAGAAATCATCATGGCAAGAAATGGATGTCTCCTAATAGTCAGCACCAACTTGCAGCACTCTCTAGATTAGTGCTCTGTTACTAGCACTAGTGGAGCGTGGAGCAGATAGGGCTCACATGGAGCAAATCCTCCAGCTGCAGTCAAACTTTCAGATGACTGCAGCACTGGCTGACAGCTTGTCTACAATCTCATGAGACCACAGTATAAGCAGTGGGGAGGGGCAGAGGCAGAGGAAGAAGCGGACTCTCTGCTGAGCAGGGAGCCTTATGTGGGGCTCAATCCCAGGACCCTGAGATCATGACCTGAGCCAAAGGCAGATGCTTAACCAACTGAGTCACCCAGGTGCTCCAACAACAATATATTCTTAATTAAGATTTGTCCAATAAGAGGATACTATAAACTCCTTTTATGAATTTTATAAAATGCCATGCCATAGTTCATCTCTTTAGGCATTTTCTAGAATAAATTATTCATCATACATATCTTGGCTTGCATTCTTAAATCAAAAACCAGACAAGCAGGTGGACAGAAGAAGTACAATATATTAAATAACAACCTTTTCGTGTAGAGCATTTAGGACTACAGAAACTGTTGTGGAGTTAGGAAAAGTATCTTAAGTAACTCCGTGACCAAAATTTCACCTTTCAAAACCTGATTAGTCTGGGTTGCTTCTCAGAAAAAAGGGTCTGGGTGTCTGCTAAGTGTTAGGCCTTGAACTATAAGCTTTAACATAAGTCATCTCTTCTAAAACCCCTCTGAGGTAAATATTATTGGCCCCATTTTTGTTTGCCCATCAGGCTTCCCCTTCTCAGCTCTGGGTCCTTTTTTGTTTGTGGTTTTGAATTTAGGTTGGAAACCGTCGTGAATTGGAGAACATCGGTTACAGACAAAATAAACTATGTTCAACCCTTCTTAGGAATGAAATATTCTCTACAAAGTGGAGAATATTCCAATGATGAAGGGGGGGGCAATAAACATTTGGATTTTCAAATGGAGCAGCTTAAGTTTTAGACTCAGAAGCAATATTATATTAGACCTAAAGAAGCTGAGAGAACATTTCTCTAAGCCCTCTCATATTACAGATGAGGAAATGAGATTAGGAGATTTATTAGTACAGAACAGTCTGCCAAAAGTCCATAGTGAATCAGTAGCTCAAGCAGAAATGGAAATAGCAAAGCTGCCACCAAAGTTACAACAGTGCTTGGCACTTAGTAGATGCTCAGAAAAATTAAATTAAGCTGTAATGCATCATCCTAGAACAATTACAATTCCAACAATATTTAGTGAAAACTTGGAGCTTCCCACAGAATTCTGATATGTTCACTTTCTTCCCGTGTAAGCCAAGAGCATCAAAGGTTGAGATTTAAAGTAGCACCTAGCTTTTGCTGCACTGAAGAGAAGGGACCTGGAATGTTGCCATTTTCTGAGAGCAGGTAAAAAAAACAATCATTTCCAAATTAATGGCTTAAAAGCACCTATAATCATTTATTTTGTTTACAAATTTGTAATCTGGGCAGGGATCAACAGAAATAACTAATCTGTGGACTAGAGGATCCACTTTCAGTATGGTTCTCTCATGGCAAGCAAGATGGAGCTGGCTATAATCCGGAATTTCAGCTAGTACTGTGCACTGGGTGCTCCACAACATTGCTGCGCTAACTGCTTAGGCTTCCTCATGGCATGCTGGCTGTTTTCCAAGAGCAAGCATCCCAACAAACAGGTAGCAGAAGCTGCCAATCCTTAAAGCCTGGGCCAAAAACCAGCACAGAGTGATTTTCACTACATTCTATTAGTCAAGCAATCACAGAACCCTGATTTCAGGAAAGATGGAAAAGATGTCACTCTAAATGAAGGTGTACCAGAAAACTGGTTGGCCCTGTTTTAAAGCCATTAAAGAATATATATTTTTACTGTAAGTGTAAATATGATTCCATTTTGCTGTTATGACAAAGAATTGAATGTTACTGGAGATGAGTCATAAATAAATAAAGGGGGAGAGTTAGAGTTTCATGCAGACTCCACACTGAGCATGGTGCCCACTGTGGGACTCGATCTCATGACCCTGAGATCACAACCAGAACCAGAAGCTTAACCAGTGGCACCACCCAGGCACCCTAATACATTCTTGTTAAGAGTGAGTTATCTACATTATGTCCTACACACGTGAAAGGTATAATTATTTATGTGCTTATATTATTTTGCAACATGAAGCCCTTGGAGTTCCCTGGACAACTGTCCATGCCTGAATTGGAGAAGCCTCCAATTAATTAATATCAAACCTTATTTATGAAAATGATAGTTTTATGGGTTTGAATTTTTACAAAAGAAGCAATACCTAATGAATACCATAGGACTTCAGAACTTCTTTGCAAATAAATCATGTTTTCACAATATAAGCTTAAGCCAATGTGTAACATATTCAGTCAGTTCTCCCCGCAACAGTCCTATTCAGGAATTAAATTGGATTGAAGGACAGATATTATTTTCTAATAATATTTAGGAATAGCAGAATTGAATTGCCTTTCGTGTCATAACAAACAGGAAATTTTCAAGTTTAACTAAGGTGGTGTGGGTAAAGATCTTAAAACTGGTTCTGCTTGTGAGGGGCAGCTAGTCAGCACCTTATTTAGACCACAGGCACAGTAACCAATTGGGATTTTCTCACAGGGGTTCTAAGACTTAAATTAAATGACTTTCTACTAGCAATTGAGACCACAGAAAGCAATAACTTCCTCAAGTTATAGAAAGATTGGTTAAATAAGATGAGATTTGTCCTAGCTAAAAATGGGGCCTACAGCTGAGATGTTGGTTTCTCAGGGACTGGGAAACAGAAAGCTCTACACCCAGTTAAGCATCATTACTGCCAGAAAATAAAATGTATATGAAACAAGAGTCATACCCCAGCAGCCAGTGGGCTACCTTATTTGTGTATGTGTATTTTATGCTCATACAGTGATTTTATTTTTTTAATATTTTATTTATTTATTTGACAGAGAGATCACAAGTAGGCAGAGAGGGAGAGGGGGAAGCAGGCTCCCTGCTGAGCAGAGAACCCGATGTGGGGCTTGATCCCAGGACCCTGAGATCATGACCTGAGCTGAAGGCAGGTGCTTAAACCACTGAGCCACCCAGGCGCCCCTCATACAGTGATTTTAAAGGCAATATTGGTCTAAATATGATCTTCCTCATTCATTGATGTTTGTTACATACACCTCTTTCAGAATTTTAAATTTCTGATCTAGAGAATTACCTGGATTAATATAAATTTATTTTTAAGGATTTATCAAAGAGTACCTTTGGTAAAAACTTTTTTTTTAAAGATTTTATTTATTTATTTGACAGAGATCACAAGGAGGCAGAGAGGCAGGCAAAGAGAGAGAGAAGAAGAAGCAGGCTCCCTGCCGAGCAGAGACCCGATTCGGGGCTCAATCCCAGGACCCTGGGATCATGACCTGAGCCGAAGGCAGAGGCTTTAACCCACTGAGCCACGCAGGTGCCCTGGTAAAAACTTTTTTAAAGCCAGCTAAAAGATGATACCACATGTCCTAAATCAGAATTTGTATGAAGCAGAATCCAAGTGGGTGATGAATACAGTCACCAAAAACATGGTCTCTACCATGCTGTAAGACAACAGTCTCCACACTGGACCTTTCCTTAATGTGCTGACCTTTCTCTGTCTTGTTTCTTGTCATCCTTTACTCACTATGGTTTAGAAAATGTTGGTGAAATGCTGAGAATGACCCTGAAATGGAAAGCAAAAACTTAAAACCCAAAAATGACTATAGACTCCAAGTTATAAATACATATGCAAAAAATTTGTGTAAGTTTGGGCAAGAGGAAGAAAAGTAGGGAGGGGGCATTCTTAACACAGAAAGCAGATAACTACTTTAATAATAACACTGAGCCAAATGATTTATTACCCAGAAAATTTCAAAAAAAGTTGTCCTGGGCTTCAAACAGCCCTGCTATTTAATTATGATTATCTGCGCAGTACAATTGACCAAAATAGAAAGTCACACTCATGGTTTGAGTCACTGACATTACATAAAACATTTCTCTTCATTTGCTAATGTCAAAATATTCTGTCACTGATTAAAATGTAATTTAGAGTCAATTTTTGACTATGTCCTCACCAAGATTTAGTGCATCACAGCAGTTGTGAAGGAATTTAGAAACATGCATTGACTGTAGATTTCTCCAAAATCCATCCATAAAACAGTGAAGGGTTCTCTTTTTAATAAATTCCCCCTGAAAACCACATACTGTGCTCACTGAAGCAGGAAGTAAAGAGAAATGATTGAGCAATATTAAAGGTGGGAAGTCAGACCCTTTTCTCTACAGTATTTTAATGTTGAAATAAAAAGCACTGGGTAACCCTTGGCCCTTCCAGCTGGGACACCAGTGTGTAGCCCCTCTTTGTGCTGTCAGGGTGAAGAGTCAGTGGAGAGCCCATTCTCTCTCCATATTAAAACAAATTTTAAAGGGAAAACTTCCAACTAGACTTTCCAATCTCACATTTTCTGACGATGTGAACTGCTTGTCTACTAAAAAGTTTAGAGAGGCAGATTTCATTTCAGACTTGGACTGACACTACTGTCTCAATGCATTTCAGATTGGACGGGTAGTCAAAAATTTTTAAAGTCCAGGCTGGACTTTGAAATAAAAAATGGTCTTCCAAAAGTATTACAGATTCTCTATAATTGCTAGACTTACAGTAAGATTTCCACAAATCCTCCCTCACCAGGTATACTGAATGTTCCCACTCTTTCAATGTAAAGAGTATATAAAATGTTTACAAATAAGCCCTTGATAATCACCCTTTGTATGTATTAAGCACAACCAGTATCCACAGTAAGGAGAATATTTTCTTACCTTTGTGTTAAAAATTCTTCAAATGAAAATAATATTTCCCCACGCCTGTCTGCCTACTTCTCCCTCCATCGCTACCACTAACAGGTCAAGAAAGAGAACCTATGGTCAACAGCATCCCCCAAATTTTATATATTTTATATTTAGGGACTTTATCCAACTTGTCAACAATAGTTATACTTGAATACACAACAAATATATCTAGCATCAACATAGTCCTTTTTATCTTGTATACACTTTGTTTCTATATGAAGCAAATTGTTTCCGCCCAAGCATAGTTAAAAAAGGGTCTCCCATGCAGTCTAGGAAAATCCTGAATTCAGTTCCTTCCATAGACTCACCAAATTATATTACATATGGATCATTTCCCTCAGAAAAAAGTCTTAAAATTAGATGAACTGCCGTCTGCAATAAAGGATTTTAACACACACACACACAACAAGAGAAGTAGAGAGGCAGAAACAGGATCTCACCAAAACCCCATCCCTGGAATGTTGATATAACAGGGAGGGATCTCATTTGTCTGGTGCTACTGCTGGAGGAAGAAAGGGTTGGTGCCCCACATCAGGTACCCAACCCCTAGGATCTGCAAAGGGAAAATGAGCCCCCCAAAATGTCTGGCTTAGAAAGACAATAGGATAGACCTCCAAGTGACCCAATGTGCTGCAGGAAACTGAGGTTCCCCTTTTAAAGGTCTCATGTACAGTCTCACTTGCCCAGAGACTCAGCTAAAAAAACAGCATTTGAAAAGTGTTTAGACTATATGTGAAGGCAATTTATTTGCTAATCTAAAAACATCTGCCAAAGCTGCAGGGGACAGCTGAAACCCTCCCCAGAGACAGGGGCAATGGTGGATGCTATTTTCTTAAAAAATGGATAAAAACAGAAACAGAAATCAATAGAACAGAATAGAGAGCACAGAAAGAAACCACACATCTATGGTCAATTACTTTACAACAGAAGAAGCAAGAATATACAGTGGAGAAAGGACAGTCTCTTCAATAAATGGTGTTGGGAAAACTGGACAGCCACATGCAAAAAAAGGAAGAAAGAAAGAAAGAAAAGAAAAGAAAAATGAAACTGGACCACTTCCACCATCTACAAAAATTAAAGACTTGAACATAAGACCTGAAACCTTAAACCTCTTACAAGAAACCTAGTTAGTAAGCTCCTTAACATAAGTCTCAGCAAAGCTAGGGAAACAAAAGCAAAAACAAACTGGATTATATCAAACTAAAAAGCTTCTGAACACACAATAACAACAACAAAATCAACAACAACAAAAGCAACCTACTGAATGAGAAAACGTATTTGCAAATCACGTCTCTGATAAGGGGTTAATATCTAAAATATAAAAAGAATTCATATTTAGGTAATAAAAAAATCCAATTAAAAACAGGCAGAAGGAGCACCTGGATGGCTGCGTCCATTAAGCATCTGACTTGATTTTGGCTCAAGTCGTGACCTCAGGATCATGAGATTGAGCCCTACACTGGGCCCTGCACTCAGCCAGGAGTCTGCTTGAGTCTTCTTGCCCTCTGCCCCTCCCTGCTCATGCTCTCTCTCAAATAAATAAAAAGATATATATTTTTTTTAAATGGGAAGATCCAAATAGACATTTTTTCCTGCCAAAAAAGATAAAGAGATGGCCAACATACACAAGAAAAAGATCTGCAACATCACTAAGCATCAGGGAATTACAAATCAAAACCACAATGAGATACCACCTCACACAAGTCAGAATGGCTAGTACAAAAAACACAGGAAACAACAAGTATTAGTGAGGATGTAGGATAAATGGAAACTTCATGCACTATTGGTGGGAATATAAATGGTGCAGCCACTATAGAAAACAGTAGGGAGGTTCCTCAAAAAATTAAAACTTACAGAAATTCCATATGATCCCACAATTCCAGTACTGAGTATCTATCTATCTGAAGAAAACAAAAACACTGCGTGGAAAAGAGGTATGCGTCCATGCATTCATTGCAGCATTATTTACAATAGCCAAGATATGCAAACAACCTAAGTGTCCACAGATGGATGAATGAATAAAGAAGATGCAATATATATAGATACCTATATACATCTATCTATATATATACATAGATAGATAGATACATACATACATATAGAGAGATACACACACTCACACACACACACACACACACACTAGAATACTACTCAGCCATAAGAAAGAATGGAACCTTGCCATTTGTGACCATACCGATTGACTTCAAGGGTAATATGATAAGTGAAATAAGTCAGACAGAGAAAGACAAATACTGCATTTTACTTACATGCAGTATGTAAGAAACAGATCAAACAAATCAAAACCTATACTCATAGATACAGAGAACAGATGGGTGATGACCAGAGGGGTGGGTGGATTCTTTTTTTATTAGGAAGAAATCTGAAAAAAGAAAAAAGAAAGCCATTACCCATCATATGTTATACAGGTACCTGTGCACACTTTCTTTCAGATATCCTTATACAAAGACTTTTCTAATCACAACATAAGTTATTTTTAAACTGTCTTATTCTTCAGGCAAAGAGACTGATTCTTTAGAAATGTAATGCTCATAATACCTGCAAACAGTGGGAAGTCACAATTTAAAATAAAAAAAGAACGTTTTTTTTTTTCCAATACTTCCAGTGGAATTTTCAGAGTTCAAGAGCTGGAGCTGTCACTGAATAATAGAGAGGAGTCTGAAGGTATGTACAAGAAAAGTAAGATAAGACAGACAGTTTTATTTCTATGGACCTTAAATACAGTTCCAAGCAACTCTTAGAACTGTCTGCATGGGTCAGACATGCTGCCATGGTCAGGATGCTTGAAAAGCCTCACACGCTTTCCTTTTCTTTCCTTCCTTTCAATCTGAGAATATTTCTCCTTTCATTTACTGTTATAGTATCTTCCGCTATTGAACTATTTGTTACAGCATGTTCTTTCTTTGTTCAATTTGGTGCCTTTTACTATCTGAAAAAGTGGTAGCCTCGTTTTATTTATTATATGAAGACAAACTGGGGATTCAGACTTCCTGAATTAGAGCCACAGTTACAAAACTGATTAATTGTATGACCTTAACCAAGTCAACCAAACTCTGTGCCTCTCTGTTTCCTCATAATGGGAATAATAATATAACATAACTAAGAGTGGTGCTCAAAAGATTCCATTTTAAAAGTTAGGCAAGCACTTAGTAACATACATTACACTTAGGAAATTCTCAGTAAGTATTTACAAATAATTAAAAATTATTTTTTAAAAACTGATGTTTTTTTTACTGATGTTATTTTCTTAATTATGTTGTTCACACACCCTTTCTAAACTTATATCCTTTAGATTTCTGCCAAAGTTTCTTTAAATTTTATCATCATTCAGTTTATAATTAAACTTCAGTAAACATCATTCAGTTTACTGAATGATGTTAACTGCAGTTTACTGCATTGTTTCAGTAATTCAATTACTTAAAATCTTGTCACTTACTTGTAGTGGCAGCTTGAAACTGTAGTTCTCATATTTGCAAAAGAAGAAAGCTGGACAGACAGAAAATTAATGACTTTTTTTTAACTCAACAGAAAACTAAAGTCACAGAACATCTGACCTGAAATCTTGCGAGATGTGGGGCAGCTATGTAAAACTAACAGGGGTGTGGTAGACATGGGGTTCCTGGAAGCAACCAACTCTAATGAACTACTTTATAGCAGTAAATGCTTCAAAAATAGTCTTGGTCCTTTTCTCCTTTCCTGTGCGAGCTCTGTCTTCTCTTCTCCATGATACTGGAAGGAAGGAAAGGAGAGAATCATTAAAGCGCTGCTGCATCAGGGCAGCAGAAACACTGATAATGAAGTTTTGCTCTCTCCAGAGCAGACCTAACACTTAAACTCAGTCAATCTAGAGTTTGGAAGTTATTTTCATGGCAAAACAGCAAACAGAAGAACAAAAGGCAAATATGCAAAGTAATCAAACAACTTTTACCCTCTCTTGCTTCATCCCATTTCTTAGGCATCAAGACCTCATGTGACACTACAGTAATCCAAACTGCCACCCCATCCGCACCCGCTTTCTCAAAATGTACCTCTCCATCCTTCCTGTCCCCAGTTGTAACTACCAAAATTTCCCTTCCCCTGGCAGCTTCTGATCTAAACAAAGGGAATAATTATTTTCTATTTTTAAGATGTATTCTTATAAATTAGTGATAGAGTTAAGGCTCCTCATTTAATGAAATATCTAGTTCTCTATGACCAACTGAAACTAGTGGTGTTCTTCTCCCAAGACCTTCTACCAAAAACTATATTAACAGATCCAGCTGTACTTAATATGAAGCAGAGCACTACTATTCCTATTATCATCACACCAACATGTTTTATTTAACTTTTATTTGAAAAGTAGGAATAAAAAAAAGCAAAAATTACCCACAATCTAATAATTTTATGATTGTATAAGAAATAAAAGCATCCCTTATCTAATCCAATCCCTAAAGTTAACTACTGTTAACACTTTGGAGCGTAGCCTTCTCACCTTTTCCAACATTCATACAAATATGTTTGCAACTATATATCTACATATAGCTACATATAGAAATGTAAGTACCTGGATTTTTACAGTAATACACTTATACTTGCATTTATTTACTCACATTTATCTTCATATTGGTCAGAAACCTTTTTCATTCACTATATCTTGTATATACTATCTTTCCTATTTTTTTAAGTTTTTATATAAATTCTAGGTACTTATGACCCACCAATTGCACTACTGGGTTTTTACCCTATAGATACAAAGGTAGTGATCCAAAGGGGCACATGCACCCGAAGGTATATAGCAGCAATATCCACAATAGCCAAACTATGGAAAGAGCCTAGATGTCCACCAACAGAGGAATGGATAAAGCAGATGTGATGTGTGTGTATATATATACACAAACACACACACAATGGAATACTATGCAGACACCAAAAAAACCACAAAATCTTGCCATTTACAATGATGTGGGTAGAACTAGAGGGTATTATGCTAAGTGATAAAAGTCAATCAGAGAAAGACAATTACCATATGATCTCACTGATATGAGGAATTTGAGAAACAAGACAGAGAATCATAGGGGAAGGGAGGGGAAAATGAAACAAGATGAAACCAGAGAGGGAGACAAACCATAAGATACTCTTAATCTCAGGAAACAAACTAAGGGTTGCTGGAGGGGACTGGGGTGGGAGGAATGGGGTGACTGGGTGATAGACATTGGGAAGGGTATGTGCTATGGTGAGAAAAAAAAATAATAAATTCCAGGTACTTAACATACAGTTCAGTATTAGTTTCAGGTGTACAATACAGGGATTCAACACTCCATACAACACCACGGTATGCATCAAAACAAAGGATACATGCACCGCCTATGTTTATAGCAGCATTATCAACAACAGTCAAATTATGGAAACAGCCCAAGTGTCCAATGACTGGTGAATGGATGAAGAAGATGTAATATATATATGCATATGCATATATATTAAATATGGTGGAATATTACCTAGCCATAAAAAAGAATGAAATCTTGCCACTTGCAAGGACATGGATGGAGCTAGAGAGTATTATACTAAGCAAAATAAGTCAGGGAAGACAAATAACATTTCATTTCAATCATATATGGAATATAAGAAACAAAACAAACAAGGAAAGGGACAACGAGAGAGAGAGAAAGGCAAACCAAAAAATAGACCCTTAACTATAGAAAACAAACTGATGGTTAACAAAAGGGAGGTGAGTGGGGCAATGGGAAATGGATGATGGGATTAAGGAGTGTACTTGTGAGGAGTACCTTCATATTTATAAATCTACCCTTAAAAGAGCATTTAAGGATTTTTTCTGGGACATACTATATACTCAATAAATCTTTGTTGTTTTATTACTATTCTCTTATTCTAATATATGCATACTACTCCATTTTATGCATATACTTTCCCTTGAGAAACCTTTAAATTGTTTCCAATTTTTTGTTTTGCTTTTGCAAACAGTCCTTCAGTGAGCATCTCTATCCTTTCTAGAAGATAGATTCTAAGAACTGGGGTGGATGGCTTAAAGTATATAAACTTTTAAAATTTTTAAAATACATGCCACGAAGGGTTGTGTTATCTTACCCAAAAAGATTGTACCATTCTACACTTCACCAACAGTGTATAGAAGTACCCATTTCCCCCGTTCTTGTCAGTATCTTCTTTTTTCTTTCTATTTATTTACTTATTTATTTGAGATAGAGAGCATGCACAGGAAAAGTGGCAGGGGGAAGGGATAGGGAAAGGGAGAAAATCTCAATTATATTCCACATTGACACAGAGCCTGACACAGGACTTGATCACACTATCCTGAGATCAAAACCTGAGCCAAAACCAAGAGTCAGACACATAACCTACTGAGTCACCTAGGTGCCCATTTCACTGTTTTTTCATATGTTCATTTGGCTGTGTGGGTATGTGTCTGTATAGACTTTCTTATTTCTTAATAGTTTATGGGATCACTCTGTATAATAGTTACATAAATTCTTTGTATATATTTATGTGTTGCAAATATTTTACCCAAAATGTCATTTGATTTCAATATTTTTATGTTAATTTTTACCACAATTTTAAATTAATAATTAATATTAGTAATAATCAAACATTGATTTTTTTTCACTATGGATTTTGATAAGAATTAATTAATTCTTAATTAATTAATTGCCTTGGCTTGCTTAGAAAATCCAGGATATGGGGCACCTGGGGGGCTCAGCAGGTTGGACACTGGACTCTTGGTTTCAGCTCAGGTCATGATCTCAGGGTCATAGGATCAAGCCCCATGGAAGTCCCTATGCTCAGCAGGGAGTCTGCTTAAGATCCTCTCTCTCCCTCTCCTTCTGCCCCTCCCCCCTACTCATGCTCTCTAAATAAATAAATAAATAAATTGATATGGTCCATATAAACAATGGAGTATTATGCCTCCATCAGAAAGGATGAATACCCAACTTTTGTATCAACATGGATGGGACTGGAGGACATTATGCTGAGTGAACTAAGTCAAGCAGAGAGTCAGTTATCATACGGTTTCACTTACTTGTGGAGCATAAGGAATAACATGGAGGACATTGTGAGAAGGAGAGAAGAAGGGAGTTGGGGGAAATCAGAGGGGGAGACAAACCATGAGAGACTGTGGACTCTGAGAAACAAACTGAGGGTTTTGGACGGGAGGGGAGTGGGGGATTGGCTGCGCCTGGTCGTTGGTATTAAGGAGGTCATGTATTGCATGGAGCATGGGGTGTGGTGCATAAACAATGAATCTTAGAATACTGAAAAAAATAAAATAAAATTTAAATAAATAAATAAATGGATGAAATCTTTAAGAAAAAAGAAAAGAAAACCCAGGATATGCTCAAGTGGGTCTGATCAATAACATCAGAGTCATCTACATGGAGAGAAGCTATGTTTTGACAGAAAAAACAGTCTATAATTGAGATCATCTACACGAGACTCTCCTGTAAAATGTATACATTGAAGTAATGGAGCAGTTACTACTAATAAACCAACAACCACGGATTCTACACCAACCAAATAAAGAATAAATCCATCAATAACATAGTTACTAGTAATATATACTTAACATACATGTGAATTAAAGAGCTAGAAGGAACTTGAAATTGAGTATCATTTTACAGATAAGGAAACTGAAAAGCAGAAAAGTTATAATGTTCTATTCATGGTCATGGTGCACAAAATATGGAACTAAAGTAACATCATATGCTATAAGAGCTAGGTTATATAGTCCTGCAAGAAAATAAGGTTCAAAATACAAAAGAAAAACTGAAACAGTTTCTGATGGATAAGATCTAGATTAAATATGATAAAAATGTACATTCAAATTTAATATTTTAGCAAAATCCATGCACACTAGAGATAGCAGAAAAACATTAAAGTAAAAAGACAAAATCATAAATAAAACAATAAAGCATGTGCCAATCTAGAGGTTTTTCCATATACTGGTCCTATTCACAAATATCTCTGGCTTTTTCTTTTTCTGGCATGTGGTAGGATTGTAATTCCTTCCCCACACCGACATCACATGTGGTCCAGAACTTGCTCTGGTGAACAAAATGTGAGCAGAAGTGCTATCTGTGAAGATTTATTCGCCACTACAAGATCACCAAGTTCTCCCCTCCCCTCTGACACAGTGACAGACAATACTCCAAATGGTGGCTACTCCATTAACATGCATCCAGGAATAAAGATGACACAGAGCAGAACCTTGAGAAGAACTACAGTGAACAAGTATTATAAGCAAGACATTCTGTTGTTTTAAGACCTTGATATTTGGGGATTCCTTGCTACTGCAGCAAAATGCAAACCAATTTATTCATAAATATTTACTGAGCACATTCTTTGTGCCAGACACTATGCTAGGTGGTAGAAATATAATATATTCAGGAATAAGTTCCTGGCCTTAAGCATCTAAAATTCCAGCGGGGTGGTGGTGGGGGGGGAGTAGTAAAATGTACAACCATAACATAGTAAAACAAAGTGTTGTAGTTGGTGATTTGAAGGGGCACATGGACCCCAATGTTTATAACAGCATTATCAACAATAGCCAAATTATGGGAAAAGCCCAAATCTCCATCAACTGATAAATGGATAATGAGGATGTAGTATATACATACAATGGGATATTACTCAGCCATGAAAAAGAATGAAATCTTAGGGTGCCTGTGTGGCTCAGTCAGATAAGCATCTGACTCTTGATTTTGGCTCAGGTCATGATCTCAGGGTCTTGGGATTAAGCCCCATGTCATCAGACTCTCTGCTCATCAGGAAGTTTGCTTGTCTCCCTCTCCCTCTGCTTCTTCTCCTGCTCTCACTCTCTCTCTCTTAAATAAATAATATTTAAAGAAAAAAGAATTAAATCTTGCCATTTGCTGCAAGGTGGATGGAGCCAGAGTGTATTGTGCTAAGCCAAATAAGTCAGTCAAAGAAAGACAAATACCATAAGATTTCACTCCTATGTGGAATTTAAGAAACAAAACAGATGAACATAGTGGAAGCAAGGCAAAAGAGAGAGAGGGACGGAGGTAATCCATAAGAGGCTATAGAGAACTACAGAGAAAAAACTGAGGGTTACTAGAGGGGAGGTGAATGGGGGATGGATTAAATGGGTGATGGGCATTAAGGAAGACACTTGTGATGAGCACTGGGTGTTATATGTAAGTGATGAATCACTAAATTCTACTCCTGAAACCAATATTCATTTTTTACTCCTGAAACCAGTATTACACTATATGTTAACCAATTATAATTTAAGTAAAAATTTGAAACAAAAAAATAAAAATAATAAAGCTGGCATTGCACAATATAAGAAAAAGTCCTGTAGTTGGGACAAGCACTAAGTGCACTAAGTGCAAAGGAGACCAAATATGGGCATGCCTCCTTTAGCAAGTTACTTCTAAGTCGAGAAATAAAGGACAAATGGAAATTCTTTTTTCAAGATAATTGCTACCTCTTCACATTCAACCAAAGTATGGAAAATGTAATGCTGTTTTAGAAAAAGAGAATAGTATATACAAATAAAGTGACAATAAGGAAACAACCTGTACTCTTCAACTGGCCAAAATTCAAGAGACACTGCAGAGACTTGCCAAAGTATATTTACTAGTTTATTACAGTTTATTATGACTGCCATAACAAAGTACACAGACTGGGTGGCTTAGTATATGTGCTGCTGAAGCGAGCACCAGACTAGGTGGCTTAAACAACAAAAATTTATTTCCTGACAGTTCTGGAGGCTAGAAGTCCAAGATCAAGGTATAAGCAGGGTTAGCTTCCTCTGAGGGCCTCTCCTTGGTTGTAGATGGCCATCTTCTCCCTGTGCCTTCACATAGATGTCCCTCTATATGTGCCTGGGTCCTAATTTCCTCTTCTTATAAGACACCAGTCATATTAGATTAAGGCCCACCCTAATAAACTCATCTAACCTTAATTACCTTTTAAGGAGTATATCTTCAAATAGGACCACATTCTGCAGTATGCAGGATTAGGACTTCAACATATGAACTTGGGAAGGGAACACAATTTAGCCCATGACTCCAAGGTTTGGTGTTTAAGTCAGTTCTGGCTGCTATAATAAAATACCACAGACTTAGGTGGCTTAAACAACAAACAAATCTTGGCTAGACATCCAAGATCAGGGTCCATGGTCAGGTTCTGGTGAGAGCCCACTTCCTGGCTTATACATGGCCTCTTTCTTGCTGTATCTTCACATGGCTGAGAAATTGTCTCTCTGGTGTCTCTTCTTATAAAAGCACTAATCCCATTCACAAGGGCTCAATGCTCATGACCTAATTACCTCCCAAAGGCCCCACCTCCAAATACCACCACACTGGTGTTAGGGCTTCAACACATTAATTTTGGGGAAACACAAACATTCAGTCCACAGAAGTCCGTAACTAACGGAATGGAGGATACTAAAGAAGGAAAGCAGCATATAATCACACCAAAGTTGATCCTGGGCCGTTAGAATGGTTACCTATTTAGTTAGGAAGAGGAACTCTTTATTTTCAACCTACAAAATGTCAGTTGAGAGTAAGATATTTAAACGGAGATATTCTGGAGGCAAACAGAGAGGGTGCAAAGTCTAAGATGAAAATTATCCTAAGTGGAGGCCATTTATTTTAGAATGAATAAAAACTTTAAGTGCTAGTTAATATCCCAAGGGAAGTAAAATAGTAGACCCTCAGACCCTTGAACTGAACACAAATACCAAATACCATAGTTGAGAAGAAACAAAATCAATTTATGATAAACAATTAGCTTAGATACTAATCAGTATTAAGAGTAAGCCTGCAATGAAAAGAAATGAGCAATACTAAAAAGCAACAGGCAGTTAGAAACCATAGAGATGATTATTTTTTGATAACTACAAATTTCAAAGTTCGTCTCACATGAAAATGATAACTAAACTAGCTTATCCTTCAAATAAACTCAACAAAGAAAAGAATATTTCCCTAAATATGAGAATCCTATCCATGTTTTAGGAAAAACATAACAAGTAGAAATCCATAAAGTGTTGGTGAATAATAACTCTGAGAAAAAGCATTAGATGGTTTGACATCACTTATTAATAAAGCCATTCAAGTGCTACAGATAGTCATTTTTTATTATCTATTTTCCTGAATTTCCCTGTAAATAAGGGGAAACATGATTTTTAAAATGGTAATAAATCTGAAATGAGTGCTACCTCATTCTTCTTCAAGTAGGAATCCATTAAAAAAAAACCCATAAAGGGTTACACATTCTGCTTATTTTAAGATCTTACAATTATTAAGTTGAAGGAAAAATTCTAATTGAATTGGAAGAGAAAATTTTAAATTTAGTAAAGCATTCTTCTTGGTTAGCATTAGGGAAAAGAATAGATAAAGTTTATGGCAAAAGATCAATTCCTTTGAATTATACACAATTGATTCATATATGCTGGATAGCATAGTATTTAAGGAAATTCTGTTATAAACAAAATCAACAGAAAGCAAAGAAAGATTGTGTGGTAGAGAAAGAACTGAATTAGTAGTTAGGTACCTGGATTCAAGCCTCTGTTCTTTACCCTCTGTGATCAGTATAATTAATCATTCATGGTTGGATTCTTTATTCCTATAATGGAGACAATAAAAGCTACCACACAGGGGGTGCCTGGATGGCCCAGTCAGTCAATTCCTTAGTTTCAGCTCAGGTTGTGATCTCATGCTCAAGATTTCATAGTTGTGGGATCCTGCCCCATGTTGTCGGGCTCCATGATCAGCAGGGAGTCTGCTTGAGATTCTCTCTCTCTAGCTTTCTCTCTGCCCCTCCTGCTCATCCTCTCTCCCTCTCTCTTGCTAAAATAAATATATAAACCTTTTAAAAAAATTAAATAAATTAAAAAAAATTACCACAAAGAATTATAATAAAGACTAAATAAAGTATGTACTAAAGTATTTTGAAAACTTTCTGTTTTAATGATCTGACATGTAAGTGACTGATGGTTTAAAATTACTGGCAAACTGAACATCATCAAGGATATGTCATAATAGTTAATACAACTGGCAAGAATATTGGCTGACATTCCAATACCACATGCAATTCAGAACAAGGTACACTAAACCCGACTGAAATTTTGAGAATGCCAAGAACCAAATTCTATAATTGACTTGTTCTTGGATACAGAAAAGAAAAGATTCTGCAAATGACATCCTCTAAAATCAGCTGGCAAAAGCAACTTACAACCATAGCTAAGATTTTTCAAAACCTCATTTTGTAAATTACAATCTACAGAGCCCCCCCCCAAAAAATGTGTTGGAATGTTTTTTAAATACATGCCAGTTTGAAAACTGTCACCTCCTTCAACTTTGTCATCTTGGCTTGTAATTAATGAAGGTTTTGGAGCAGATCTGACATACTGGCAAAAGTATAAGTGTCAAACGTTTTAGTATTTTCTGCATGTTTCTAAAGTCATTTCATATCTCTATTTCCTTTCCATGTCACAAGGAGATCATTCTAAAACCTTGTAAAAGTCCATAGTTTCTATGAAAACTAGCACCTCGATAAAAAATAAAAATTGTGGACATTCTTAAAGAAAAAGTAAATTAACACATGAATAAAAAATAGAAGTAGAAAAACAAAAAAGTTAAAATCAAATTAATAGACCAGACTTAGTGAAATTTTAAGCACTGAATAAGACTCATGGATGCCTGGGAAAATTGAAGATTATTTCTTCCAATAGTCACAGCATTTGTTTTTGAATAGTGATGCATTTATAAAAGCAGTTTATACTATTAGGCAGATATTGATGGGAAAGTACTCAAATATTGATAATAAAACCAAAACTGTGAACCAGGTCATCCAAATAGATATTTTTGAAATTTCTATTCAACCAATTAACTCAATGAATTGTCTCAGACTTTCTTTGGTTACTAACATCTAATGCAGCAATTCTCAAATTTTAATATGCTTATGAATCACCTGGAATCTTTTTAAAATATAAATTCTGATCAATAGGTCTTAGGTGATGTCTGAAATTCTGCATTTCTAATAAGCTCCTGGGTAATGGTAGTACTGCTGGTCTGCATAGACATACTTCTAGAGGAAAAATCAAGATGCAATCCCACAAAAAAAAAAAGTTATTTATTGATCCGTGTTAAAGTTTTGTGGTGATAAAAATGTGTTTAATCATCTATGCCCTCAAAAGTATCCAGGCAAGGATGTTCTTCTATCTTTACAGCACAAAACCCTCAGCCTTAATCAAGGTTCTGTTAATAAATTGAATAGATCCAGAGCTAATGTCAAGAAGATTCTTGTCCTGACTCCAGCGCCCAAGTGCAGACAAAGTTGGATGGCACTCACTTAACCTTGGAATACAAATTAGACTCCTATCAGCATCTTCACTGTCTATGCTCCTGGCATCCAGAACATATTGATCTTCTTTCAGTCAACAGCACAGAGTGCCTTCCTGTCGGACACTGACTATCCATCTCAATGGGGAATTATCTGTCCAGTGGTTTCTGTCCAAAGCCTAGTGGAAACTACTGATATTCTACAGGGGAAATCTAAGTAGGTGGATTTCAAGTATTATTTTAGCAATGTAACCCTCTGTCAAATAAAATGCTGCATTCAACTCTATAAAGTAGAATTTTATGTGTATAAATTTAGTTTAGTTCAAATTTATATAAAACAAAGTTGTTTTGTTGAACCCCAAAGATTTTACCTTGGTAGTTATAGTTGTCAGTTATAGGTACACCAGCCTCAGGATTCAATCTGTTTCTGTATTTTGTTTTGGTTGCACAATATTGAGACAATCTTAAATCACACAGGAAAATAAAATCTCAAATGGTAGCAGTTTCTAATAAATAGCTCACTCCCCTCAGAATTCTCTTCACTGAAATAGAGATGGCAGGAAAATTTTTATAACACTGATATTTTAATAGTCATCAGAACACTTTTTTTTTTAAAGATTTTGTTTTTATTTTATTTATTTGACAGAGAGAAATCACAAGAGAGGCAGGCAGAGAGAGAGGAAGGGAAGCAGGCTCTCCGCTGAGCAGAGAGCCCAATGCGGGACTCGATCCCAGGACCCTGAGATCATGACCTGAGCCGAAGGCAGCAGCTTAACCCACTGAGCCACCCAGGCGCCCCATCAGAACACTTTTTAAAATAGTTAAACCAGGGGCGCCTGGGTGGCTCAGTGGGTTAAGCCTCTGCCTTCAGCTCAGGTCATGATCTCAGGGTCCTGGGATCGAGCCCCGTATCGGGCTCTCTGCTTGGCAGGGAGCCTGCTTCCTCCCCTCTCTGGCTGCTGCTCTGCCTACTTGTAATCTCTCTCTCTCTCTCTCTCTCAATCTGTAAAAAAAAAAAAAAAAAAAATTAAAAAAAAATAGTTAAACCAAATTCAAATCAATCATTTGTAGACCCCCTCCTCTGTCCTGCCATCTACAGAAACCAGTTGGAAACACTGATCTAAGAAATATTTCCTCTTCCTGATGGTTACTTTAGCTTGTGTTATCCTTCATTAAGCCAGTTCATCAGAAAGCTATACACCAAGAACATATTATCAATCAAAAACTGATATAATAAATGCCTTATGCAAAGTTCATTTCAGTAAAATTATTATTAAAGATATAGTTTTGATATAGACATTTTCTATATAGACATTTGACCAAACAATGACCAAAAAAATCCTCAATATATTCTTCACTGAGTTCAGGATCACAAAAATCATATCTTTCCTTAAAAACTGGTTTACTTCTTTTCCACACTAATAAGAAAATATTCTAGCAAATAGTTCCTTTAGCTTTTTAAAGTCTTGAATGTCTTAAATAAAAATTATTATTTTCCTTTAGCTCTTCTTTACTATGTTGTCTTTTTATTATTTCTTACTTCTTGTATCTGGGGATATGTATGCATAACATGCTTCAATAGCCTGGATGTCATACAGGGTTTGCGTTTTAATAGAAAACAGGTTAAACTGAGGCTTCAAAGAAACCCCAAATCAAGTCATTCAGACAATATAAAAATATCTCTTATGTAATATTTGCTCACATCCCTTAACCACAATATAATGATAGGTCATTCTAAGCCACAAGAAGACTGGAAAATTTAGTCTCTAGTTGGGTAGTCCAACTGTAGCTCAGACAAGGAGCTCTGGTTCTGAATAGAGCAAAGAGAGTAAGTACTGGAAAGCAAGTAGCAATCTCTACCATGAGGTCATATCTTTCCCCAAAAATTAAATTTACAGCTGGTTTTACTAAACAAATTTAATCCAGGATACTGTGTTGCCCTTATATCTGCTTAATAGTTAGTGAAAATAAGCTTTTTCTAATTTGGGGGGGTTTTATCTCTAATTTCATTATGAACTTAAGATTTTCACATATTTGATGTGTTTTAAATAGACTAAAATCACTATTCTTTTTGAGGTTCAAATTTAATGCTCATATTGACATTAACATTGACCAGTAGGAATCCCTTCAGCCTGGCTCCTGGGTCTTTTTTTGGTCAGTTGTGGTAAAATATATATACAGCATAAAATTTACCATTTTAGCCATTTTTATTTTTTGATAATTTTTTAAAGATTTTATTTATTTGAGAGAGAGTAAGTGAATGAGTGACAGAGCATGAGCAGGGACAGGAGCAGAGGAAGAAGCAGACGCTCCACTGAGCAGGGCACCTGAAGGATGCAGAGGCCTGAGATCATGACCTGAGTCAAAGGCAGATGCTTAACTGACTGAGCTACCCAGGCACCTCTAACCATTCTTAAGTTTACAATTAGATGACAGTAAGTGCATTCATACTAATGGGCAACCTTCACCACTATCCATCTTTAGAACCTTATGTCATTTTAAGACAACCTCATTATTCCTTGAAAGGTTCCTTGCTTTCTGATATGTCCAAGGCTCACTTATTTATCTCTTTGCCCCAGTCTTCCAATCAGTCATTACTCCAAGAAGTCCTGAATTCTTTTAATGAGAAATAGTATTAGATATATAACTCAAATTGTCATAACTCTGAAACAAATTTTAAAAATTTCAGAAGTATAAAATTGCAAGCATTTATTGTTGACCCACTGAGTCAGCTAGGGGTAGGTAAGATGGCTCTGGCAATCTTAGCATTGCTCTCATATGCTAAGAATTAGTTGGTTGCCAGTGATTTAGGATTGCTTTGTCTCAAACAACTGGGGTGACTTGATTCCATTCCACTTACAGCTAGCCTGAGCATGTTTTTTATGAATATGGCACAAGAGCAAGCAAATCCAATTGCACAATTGCTTTTTTTTTTTTTTTAAGATTTTATTTATTTATTTGACAGAGAGGATCACAAGTAGACAGAGAGGCAGGCAGAGAGAGAGAGAGAGGGAAGCAGGCTCCCTGCTGAGCAGAGAGCCCGATGCGGGACTCGATCCCAGGACCCTGAGATCATGACCTGAGCCGAAAGCAGCGGCTTAACCACTGAGCCACGCAGGCACCCCCACAATTGCTTTTTATTACAGTAAAACATATGTAACATAAAATTCACCATTATCAACCATTTCAAAGTGTACAACTTAGTTAAATTTAGTAATAGTACAATGTTGGACAACCATTACCACTTCAAGTTCCTGAACATTTCCATTACACCCACTCCCCAAATAAACCTAATACCCATTAAGCAATCATTCCACATTTATCCTTCTCCTCAGTTCCTGGCAATCACTAACCTGTTTTCTGTCTACATTTTGTATATTCTGGATATTTCATATAAATGAAACTATGTAACATGTGGCCTTTTATATCTGGTTTCTTTTACTTAGCATAATATTTTCAACATTCAACCACACCGTAGACTACCATTATTTAGAGCTGAATAATATTCCATTATATGGATATACCACCTTTGGTTTATCCATTAATCAGCTGAGGGACATTCCTGTGCTTCCCCCTTTTGACTTTTGTAAACACTTCTACTGTGAACATTTGCATATAAATTTTTGTTTCTACACCTATTTGCAATTCCTTTGGGTATATAAGTGGAAGTGGAATTGCTGGGTCATACGGTAATTCTATTTTTAACACTTTGAGAAACTATCAAACTGTTTTCCATAGCAGCTGCACCACTTTACATTTGTACTAGTAATACATAAGGGTTCCAATTTTTCATATCTACACCAACAGCTGTTATGTGGTGTGTGAAGTGGTATTTAACTGTGCTTCTCATCTGTATTTTCCTTAATGACTAATGATCTTGAGCATTGTCTCATGGGCTATTGGTCATTGTATATTATCCTTGGAGAATGTGTATCCAAGTCCTTTGCTCATTATTTAATTGGGTTGTTTGTCTTATGTTAAGTTGTAAGAGTTCTTCATATATTCTAGATTTAAAAGTCCCTTATCAGATATATGACTTGCAAATATTTTCTCCCATCCTGCCTTTTCACTCTCTTGATAGTGTCCTTTGATGCATCAAAGTTTTTAACTTGATAAAGCCCAATATATCTAAGTTTTTTCTTTTGTTGCTTGTGCTTTTGCTGTCATATCTAAGAAGCCATTGTCTTCTCCCCCCCTAAAAGAATTGTAAATCATAGATCTGATGAGGGACTTGTAACAAGACTACACTAGCATTTCACTTGTTGTTCCTCTCCTCCAGAGATGGAGTCTATGTCCATCACCTACTGACTTGCGTCGACCAAAAGAATGTGGCAGAAATGATGCTGTTACAGTTAGAAACTTAGAATTCAAAGACATTACCTGGACAGAGAGGCCACAAGCAAGGTGACACGTTACCCAAACAATAGTCAATACTGAGTTCCCAGACATGTGATAGAGGCCTTCTTGCACTTTGCAGGCTAGACCACCTACCAAGTAAACAAACCCACGTGAGGAACCCTAGCCAATATCACACAGAACAGAGAACCATCCAGGCATCCCTGAAGTAAAAAGTCATTGTTTTTCAAGTAGTGTAAATGAAACATAAGCAAATACTACCAGTAAAAAAGTAAGATGAGAGGAGAGTACCACCTATTTAGATGTTGACAGAAGTTCCAAAAAAAGAAACCCACATGAGATTCCTATTTTTAGTATATGTGCTGCCGAAGCGAGCACCCACATGAGATTCCTAAAAAAATGGCAAACGTATTTTGATATTTTGACCTTTTGGAGTCCTACCTTCATGCAGAAGAGAGGGAAAGATGCAGAGAAAAATTTTTCTCACAATAACCTATTTGGTTTATCGACAAGGCAAGAAATAACAAATGCTGGAGAAGTTGTGGAGCAAGGGGAACCCTCTTACACTATTAGTGGGAATGCAAATTGGTACAGCCACTTTGGAAAACAGTGTGGAGGTTCCTCAAAAAATAAAAAATAGAGCTATCCTATGACCCAGCAATTGCACTCCTGAGTATTTACCCCAAAGATGCAGCTATAGTGAAAAAAAGGATCATATGGACCCCAACGTTCATAGCAGCAATGTCCACAATAGCCAAACTGTGGAAAGAGCTGAGATGCCTTTCAACAGACAAATGGATAAATAAGACGTGTCCCATATACACAATGAAATATTACTCAGCCATCAGAAAAAGTGAATACCCAGCTTCTGCATCAACATGGATGGGACTGGAGGAGATTATGCTAAATGAAATAAGTCAAGCAGAGAAAGTCAATTATCATATGGTTTTACTTGTTTGTGGAACATAAGGAATAGCATGGAGGGCATTAGGAGAAAGAAGGGAAAAATGAAGTGGGGGGGGAATCGAAGTGGGAGATGAACAATGAGAGACTATGGACTCTGGGAAACAAACGGAGGGTTTTAGAAGGGGTTTGGGGAACGATTAAGCCCGGTGATAGGTATTGGTATTAAGGAGGGCATGGATTGCATAGAGCACTCAGTGTTATGCAAACAATGAATCATGGAACACTACATCAAAAACTAATGATGCACTATGTGGTGACTAACATAACGCAATAAAAAAAGGGAAAAAAATAACTTATTTGGCTCAGTTAGTTTGACAACTGAAAATTACTTTAAGAAAAGTAACTATATAAAAAAGTAACTATAAAAAACAAACTTCTCTCAAAATAAAAAGGACATTTTAAAATAAAATTTAATTTGAATTGAATTAAAAATACAATCAATTATGAAGTCCACAGATGCAAGAGATTAAAATGGATTTGAAAAGTTGTGACTTTATAAAAGTGTCTTTAAGAGACTGCTACAAGACAGATAATGATAAAAGAAATACAAATGTTCAACACAGTTTTCAGGAAAAGGATTATTTAAAACTATTAATATTAAACTTTAAGGCTGTAAAATACCAAGTTATTTTGACTTAAGTAGAGCAAGCTAAAAGCATGAGTGCCCCTAAAGAATGTCAAAAATTACAGCTTGGAAGTCTTTTTCCAAAAAAGAAAAAAAAATGAGCCATTATAAGGTTTCCCAACAGAATTTAATGTAAAAATTAATGTCACTTCAAAATCATTTCTCTGCATGACTGAAAAGGCTGCTCTTCATGTTAATATTCTTCAAAGCATTGTTTTAAATGCTATTTGCCTATGCTAAGAAAGACAATTAATATTAAGCCACAGTAAAGTATTATGTTCCAATTGTACAGATCTGTTACTTACAAAGTGTCAGAAAAAAGAGAAAAAAAGCTATTGAAATCTAATGAAAAACTGCAGTGCTTAATAGTAATGGGATTTTTCAAAATGTTATTGGTAAGCCCAGAAGCTGAAAGGTCCCTATAGAGGCTTTTATTTAGTTCTTAAATTACTTTTAAACTCTAGGCTTAAGAGGAAATAGAATCAAACCCCAAACTTTCAAACCCTTCATAAAATATCAGTGAATATCTTCATATAGTATCCCTCAAGGATTCCTTATTCCATAAAGCGTATTTTCAAAAAGTCAAGTAAACAATAAGTACATTCTTTAAAATAGCTTAAAAGAAAGCAAGTATGTGCTAGTCTTTCCTGGCATGGAGTTCACTGTTAATTTACTGTACCAGAAACCACGACACAGACCACAAAAGAATCCTAAAAGGTTATTAAATGCCTCAGTATCAACCTATTATTACTATTATTATCAGATCTCTTTTGTAATAACTCTCTCCAAATTAAAAAAAAAGCTGAAAAAGCATTAAAACTATTTAATATAGTGTCAGTTTTTTTCAAGTTTTGTCAGCAGTTAAATATAATTAGAGCCACTTTTAATATAAAACATCATTGAAAAGTGTTTTGAAATGCCCAGCGTTTTCAAGTACTGTATTGCTTTTAAAATAAATAGCCTAATAAATTAATATAGAACTTTATATTAATATTAATAAGATTAATTTTTAATTTAGCATTTTATTTGCTGACAAAAAGAATGAAAGTCAAAGCTTTAATATTTAATAATTTAGCTATGAATATACGTTTTTTTCAAAAGCTGTAAGATACTTCAATGTCATTGATTTGAGAAAATTAATTTATGAATATTTTTGTAAACATGTATTTCTGAGTAAAGAGAAAATATGTTATAATTTTTAAATGAAAAATATGCAAGTATATAGGAACTCTCAGAATGCCCTGAAATTTTGAATAAACTGAAGTAACATGCAGTCTTCAAAATACATGACCTTGCTCACTACTGACTATGCCAACACATTCATTCTTTTCTATCCAGTATTAGATATCAGAAATGTTAAAAAAGGAACATTATGAAAGGAATGTTTTAAAGGAACGTGTTAAAGGGACAAACGTAAAGAAGAACAAAAATCCCTGAATGAGGGTCTGAACAAACTGGGAAAAACTGGGTAATTTTAAAAGCACACTATGTAAAGTAACTTTTCAAAGGCAAAAATTTAGATACTCTATAAAGTAGCATATAATTTTGAAGAGGTGACCAGGATTCTCTAAATAATTACAGTAGTAATTTTTAGATTTAAAGTTCGACTAAAATTCAGGACAACAATGACATTATTTGGAAGGTGAGTGCTCAAAATTAAAGTGTTCTAAAGTCTTTGTATCATTTAGAAGAAAGGTTTAGACATTAATTTTAGAATTTGTTAAGTGTGTATAATAAAATTTCAAGGGTAACCTTAAAATAATAGAAATAGAATATATAACTTACATCCTAATTGAGGAAGACAAATAAGAAAAAATTTTTATCAACCTGTGTCTTTTGATTGGAGCATTTAGTCCATTTGATTCAAAGTAATTATTGATATGTATGTACTTATTGCCATTTTGTTATGTGTTCTATGGTTGTTTTGGAGTTCCCTTTCCCTTTCTTCTCTTCCTCTCTTCTCTCATGGTTTGCTGGCTTTATTCAGTGATAGGCTTGGAGCCTTGCTCTTTATTATTTGTATATCTATTGCTGGTTTTTTATTTCTGGTTACTATTAGGTCTATATTTAACATCTTATGCATTTAGGAATCTATATTAAGTTGACAATCACTTTGTTTGAACCCAGTCTTTACTCCTCTCCCTCCACCATGTTTAGGCATATGCTGTCATACATTATATCTATTTCTTGAATCCTTTGAGTGATTTTTATAGATATACTTAATTTTGCTACTCTTGTGCTCCCTACTTTTCTTACTCTTATTTGTTGTCTTTCTTTTCCACTCAGAGTCTGCCTTACCATGTCTTGTTGGGCCAGTTTAGTCATGAATTGCTTTAACTTTTGTCTTTCGGGGAAACTCTTTGTCTCCCCTAATCTCCTTATATTCTGAATGATAGCTTTGTGGGGTAGAGCATTCTTGCCTGCAGGGTTGTTGTTGGTTGTTTTGTTTTGTTTTTTCAGTATTTTGAATATATCATGCCACACTCCTCTGGCCTACAAAATTTCTACTGAAAAATCAGCTGATAGCTTTATGGGGTTCCTCTTGCATGTAACTGTTTTCTTTTGCTACTTTTAAAATTCTGTATCACAACTTCTTGCCATTTTAAGTACTATAGGTCTTGGTGTAAACCTCCTTGGATTTATCTTGTTGGGAGCTCTCTGTGCTTCATGGATCTGGACTGCTATTCCCAGATTTGGGAAGTTTTCAGCTATTATTTCTTCAAATACATTTTCTGCCCCTTTTCTCTCTCTTCTTCTGGGGTCTCTATAATATGAATGTTATTACACTTGATGGTGTCACTGAGTTCCCTTAGAATATTTTCAATTTTTTTTTTTTCTGTCTCCAGCTACGCCTGATTGCTTTCCATTACTGTGTCCTCCAGGTCACTGATCCATCCTTCTTCTTCCTCTAGTCTATTACTGATTCCATCTAGCATATTCTTAATTTCAGTTATTGAGTTCTTCATCTCTGATTGGTTCTTTTTTTATATTTTCTATTTCCTTGTTAAGGGTTCTACTGAGGCCCTCCACTCTTTGCTCAAGTCCAATGAGTATCTTTATGATCACTACTTTAAATTCTCTATCAGTCATAATATTTATTTACAGCCATTTCACTTAGGTATCTTGTACTTTTATCCTTTTCTTTCATTTGGAACATAGTCCTCTGTCTCCTCATTTTGTCTCTGCATCTGTTTCTATGTGTTAGAAAAGTCAACTATGTCTCCTGTTGTTGAAAATAATGTCCTTATGAAGAAGAGGTCCTATTGCCCTGCCATGCAATGTCCCCTGTTCACCAGAACTTGGCACTTCAGGGGTGTCTCCTATGTGGACTGCACATGCCCTACTATTGTGGCTGAGCCATATTTGCCTTTAGTCCAGTCATCTGCAATGGCTCTCTTTGCCTGTTGTGGGCAGGGTTTGATACCTGTGTTGTTAATGGGCCAGTATGGGGCCTCCTTGGGCTTGAGCTAAGTCACAGCAGGCAAAGATATAGCTGCAGGAACTTGCACGGTGCATTCCTTCTGTTGTCCCTTGAGAAGCTTTAATTGGGTGGGTGACACTGACAGAACAGATGTCTAACCCCAGCCCACTGCTGGGGCCACAGTTGACTGGTGTGTGTAGTTATCTTCCCCTCCCCCCAGAGCAGGAGTCACTTTAGATTTATGTTGACCCCATCAGAGCTGCTTGCACACTGCCAGGTTTATGGCATCACTTTGGATGAGCTCTGGCCAAAGACATATTGGAGTGGACATGTCTAGAGGAAAACATGGTGGGGAGGGCGACAGGAGATGCTCTTAACAAGCTAGGTAGAGAAAGAATATTCATGTTCTGCTGATTCCAACAGGAACCCATGTATCTAGGCTGGGGGGTGGGGGTAGCCAGGAGGGAAAATGGCATTCACCAGCTCTTTTGTTCTTGAGAAGTCCCCCTAAAGACCCCTGCCCTCCAGCACATGATCTGAGAATTAGTACATAAACCTCCTTCCAATATACACCCCAGATGTTTTTCAAACTGTTGCTTGTTATATCTCTTTGAGCTGTTTGTTGTGCTGTGCCTTTGGGGTGGGGCCTCTGCCCCTCTGGCTCTCCCAGAGCCTAGCCCACTGATTTTGAAAGTTCCAGGTGTTAAGCCCCACTGATTGTTAAGCCCATCTAGCTTTCAAAGCCAAACTTTATGGGCCTTCATCTTCCCCATGTGGGTCCCCAGGGTCTGGGGTACTTGGTGTGAGGGTCTGGTCCTCTCCCCTCTCTGTGCATGCAGTGTCCCTCCGACCCATAGACAGTCTCATGGGTCCATTTGCCACCCAACCTCATCTTTGCCCTTCCTACCTTTTTCAATGAGGCTTCTTCTCTACATTTATGTGTGAAGAATCTAGCCAGTCTTTGAGTTATTTTCTGGGTTATTTGCACTGATGTAGGTGTTAGCTAGTTGTGGGATGAGGTGAACTTAGGATCCTCCTACTCTGCCATCTTCCCCCAAATCCTCTATTTTTTAATTTAATAAAAATATATCTACACTTTAACAGTGACCCAAAATAAAAATCTGAGAGCTGAAAAACGTTTTCAGTTTTTACAGGTTTCATTTTTAAAGTAGGTTAAGCTCAGAATATAATCACACTTAAAGGCTTCCTTTCAAGTTATTTCAGGAGTCACAAAAGCCTGCTTTTTTGAAATATGCATTCAAAATATTTATGTTGATATGTACATGTGCCATTCGGTTATTCCAAAGTAACTGAAATCTAAAATTTTGCCAGAACGAGGGCGTATCTTCAATGTTTTCCTCCATAGCATTTTGAATACAGAAAGCACTAAATAAATACACACCATATATACTGTATTGGTAAACTAAGTCCCAAGTCATCACTTTCCTCTAGTTCATTTAAAGAATGAACATAGAGTGTTCCATGAGCCCTTTAAGTCACCTCTGTTTGTGAAACTCAGAGAAATAGCACCTGACTGTGTATTCTGGTAAAAACTGGCATATTAGCTAAGAATGGTGCTGCATAAATACTTTCCTATGGTGTTTTTGGTAGCACATCAGCTTACTCATCTGTCTTTACTGCATTCCTGAAAAACAGAACTTAAAAGTCACCAACTTAAAGTGTTGCATTGTCTTATAGTTTGATCATTAAAATGTTAAGAATGAAAAATCTTAGAAGTTTTCTGTGCTCTTTACTATGTAAATTGAAGCTAACAATAATCATTCATAGGCAGCTGTTACCTTTAATATTTCTACTTATTCATGCTGAGATCTCTAAAACCTATCCACTTTTCAGAACTGCTTTCTCATTAAATGTCAATCTTACTGACTATTAAGTAATGATAACTCTTATCCTCTACCTGGGAATTGTGGAGGAGGAGAGGAAACCTCAACAGATTTCACACAACAAACTATTAAAATAGCTTCTTGCTGTGAAGTACCCTATTTTTTTAGAAGACACATGAAAAATTCAGAATAAATGCATTTTCTGTTATCTGTTGCTTGGCATACATGTCATTTGGATATTGTTTCTCATCTTGCTCTACAACCCACATGACATCCACTATCTAGTCAGTGGAAGCTCTGTGGTTAGATCATCTTCGCAGGAGACAGAAAAATCCATGATTTTTGTCAGGTTATAGATAAAATATAAAAATACCATAAAAGAATGGGAAGATGGTAGTAATAAGATAGTTTGTTATACTATTTGAATTATGGAATAATGATGTTTGTAATCTTAAGTAATCCGTATGCATTCTTTTTATTTCTTCTTGCATTATTGAGGCAATAGTAACTATTTCAACACTATGTGACTTCATGCTACTTTTCCTTGGATTTTCACTATATAAACAAAAAGAGGACTAGAGAGCTGTTTTGACAGCCAAAACTTCCTTGTCCCCAACATAACATCTTTCATCAATCAGATCCCTCCATCAATCAGTGAACAAAACTAATTGACATCTAAATGATAAATTTTCGTTATTTATAAACTTATTTTATAATAAGTTTTATTTATAAACCTATTCTGCGTGGCAAGGTAACTGCTCAGTATAAGTTTATGGAATGATATTTAATGTAAAAAAACTGGTAGCTTTTCCTAATACAGCTGAGTATGTAATATACATATGACACTACTCCTGATTTCCATAGAGTGGGGGCGAGGTGGGGAGAGGGGGAGGAGTGGGGTGGCCAAAATGGAGAGGGAACAATAAGACAAAGTGGCAGCCTAAATGAGTATTAAAAACTCTCTTGAAATTTTCACAAAGGAGTTGATGTTTAGGCTGTGAATTGAAAGACAAGAAAGAGTTCACTATGCAGAAGATGTCAGGAGAACCCCCCCAGTCAGAGGAAACTGCATGTTCTGAAAGCATGGAATATGAAGGTACAACTATTTTGGAAAAATATTTGGCAGTTTCTTTATAGTTAAGCATATACTTACCTACAACCCAGCAATTCTTCCATTGGGTATTTACCCAAGAGAAACCAAAAAAAAGGAGGGGGGCCACAAAAAATTCTTGAATAAGACTGTTTATAGCAATTCTATTCATAATAGACAAAAATTGGAAACAACCCAATGCCATCACATATGAATAAGACAAACTTATTGAGCAATATTCATATAATGGAAACTACCCCACATAAAGAATAAGCTGCTGATTCACTCAACATACATGAATTTCAAAAACATATATCGAGCTAAAGAGGCCAGAAAAAATAAGCAACATAATATATGATTTCACTTAGTTGAAGTTCAAGTACAGGGAAAACTAATCACTAATAGTGACAGCAATCAGAATAGTATGAGAAGAGGGGGTAATTGACAGAAAGAGGGCACAAAGGGAACTTTCTGCTGTGATAGCAATGTGTTCTATTTTGATTGGGGTGGTGTTACACAGGTACTTACATTTATCAAAACTTACCAAATTATAAACTTAAGAACAGTACATTTCACTGTATGTAAATTTTTTTCTTGATAGAAACAATGAGCAAAAAGTTAATGGGGCAATATTAAAACAAATAAACAATGACATGAGGGCTGAAACCACAAAGTATAGAAAAGCACAAGTAGTTTAGCAGTGAGGGAGCACAGTGTTTCAGCAAAGAAGGAAGAGGTAACGAGCCTGGAAAGGTGAACAGTGTGAAACTGGAGTGAAAATCTCTCCATGTTTCTGACTAGAGAAAATTGGAAACTAGGCTAAAAGGTAAATCTTGGACATTAAAGAGTGATTGTCTAGCCAGAGACCTCCAGACATTTTAGAGTTCTCTCTCTATGTTTCCTTACCTACAGAGAATGAAATCCTGAGCTTTGAAGCCAGTCCTTTACATTCCAGAGGACTGCAAAAATTCGAGAGTAAACGTTTCTCTCCCTCCTTCCAGAGATGATGGGGCAGTGTATAGCCTAAATAAACTCCCAGATTCATAACTTCAGGGTTCCTCTACTGCAGTGTTGACTCTCCCATTCCCCAACATACAGGATAATATCTGGCTCTCATTGTATCACTTATCACAATTACTGGGTGTGGAGAAATACGACGTCATTGCTGTAAGTAATAATAATTATCTCTGCGTCCAAATTTTCACATTTGCATTCAAGATAAATATAAACTTTAAAAACTTATCAAACAGGAACCAGATCATGAGAGCTTTGTATAACATGCAATAAGTGTCTATGTTTATCCTGTTGCCATTGGAAAGGCAGATTTAGAAGGGTTTTAAACACAGGGAAAAATCATATTTAAATACAGAAAGATCACTTTGGAAGCACTATGGACAATAAATTCAAGATGATCAAGACTGAAGGCAGCAAGATGATTTAGAGGTAGGAAATGGTGAGATAAATACTGGTAACAGGAAATTAGTAGAAGAAACAGACATGAGCAATGTCATGTAGGTAGGAATGAAAGCATTTAGTCTCCTATATTTCCAAACAGTGCCTGGTGATCTATGCAAGAAAACCAGAGACATCAACTTCTTGCATTTGTCTGAGTTACACTATTCCTCTGTATTTGCTAGTTTGCCATGCCCTTCCACTTGTCCACCTTGTATTCATCTTCTACTTGTATTCTTCTTCTACTGGGAAGACTCCTGAAACCCCTTACCCCACAAAGTAAACTAGGGTCCTGAAGTTAGATAATCCCATGACTTAGATATTACATTACTTAGCAATGTCCCCGCATATTCTTTGGACTGTGATTGTATTTGTATGCCTGGCTTCCTACTTAGGCTATAATTTCATAGAGAGATTATATATTCCTCACCATTTTAACTCCAACACAGAGCAGGGGCTGGCATAAAGTAAAAACTCAATAAATATTTGTAACTAAATTAATAAGGATTGCTCTAAGTCACATTTACAGAAGATCAAGAAATAGAACATATTACCTCATTTCCCAGACTTCCTGCAGGACTCCAAGGACATTCTGTCCTCAATGAATTCAAACAAATCAGTTGAACCTCTCTCTTTTATTTCTCTTTTTTAGTGTAATAAAATATAAATCAGGGCGCCTGGATGGCTCAGTGGGTTAAAGCCTCTGCCTTCGGTCAGGTCATGATCCTAGAGTCCTGGGATCAAGCCCCGAGCGTTGGGTTCTCTGCTCAGCAGGGAATCTGCTTCCTCCTCTCTCTCTCTGCCTGCCTCTCTGCCTGCTTGTAATCTCTGTCTGTCAAATAAATAAATAAAATCTTAAAAAATATATATATATATACCTTATAAAACTTTAATAAAAATGAAATAAGGAATGAAGCTTAAACATGAGTTTTTCAAGACATGTGGCTGATCAATCTGTTGTTCCCTTAGAGGGACCTAAATTTAGTGCCTGGAGACTCTAAAGATTCCTAGTAGAGGAGGGAGCTTGGGAAGATGGCAGGGTAGTAGGACCCTAAACTCACCCCATCCCACGATTATAACTAGATATCATTCACATCTGTATAAATCAGAGAGCAATCCAAAGACTGGATGAACAAACTCCATAACTAAATGTAGAGAAGAACCCACATCTGAGAGGGCAGGAAGGGCAGAATCATAATTGGAGGCTGCCCACAGAAGAAAGGGAGCTATAGATGTGAAGAGGGGAGAGAAATGGTCCCTCACACCAGAGAGCTCACATGGGGAAGATGAATTCCCATAACATTTGGCTTTGAAAACCAGAGGAGCTGAATTCCATGAGTTTGTATAACCACCAGGACTTGGAACCTGGAGCTTTAAAAGTCAGCTAACTCAGTACTAGGTCTAGCCAGGAGGGCAAGTGAGAGCTGGGTCACCACCCTTAAAGAGACAGCAGCTCGTGGAGAGGCAACACAGAAATGTAAGTTTGCATAACACCTAGGGCAAACATATGGGAGATCTGTTTATACTGATTTTGGAACATGTTGGAGAAGTTCTGGAAACAAAGGATCTGGCAGGTGCCATTTTCCTCCCCTACCTCCCAGCATAAACAAAGGCCCACCTGCAGGAGGTGGCACTACACAGATACTTGCTACCTTACATCCTGACACTGTACCCTGCCCACAAGTTCTCCTAAGGACTCACCCACTCCAAGCCAGCTGCCTATCACCCTGGGCTTAGTACAAGTTTTGTTAATGCCACTGCTCTGCCCCTGAGTTCCCCTGACGGCATGCCCCCTCACAGCTGGCCTAAGTCCCACCAACATCACAACAAGCAAGCATAGCCTACAACAGGCAGAGGGGACAGATGACTGGACTGGAAGGAAAAGTGACTCAGACATAACACTGGGGTACAAGGAACACACATAGGACACTCCCCTGAAGTACAGTTTCTGGTGAACAGGGGACACTGTACTGCAGGACACTAGAGTATCTTTTCTTTGTAAAGCCACTACTTCCAAAAGAAGACATAGCTGACCTTCCTAACAAACAGAAATACAGAGGCAGGCAAAATGAGGAGAAAGAAGAATATATCCCAAATGAAATAACAGGACAGAAATCAGAGCATGAGATCTAAATAAAACAGAAATATGTAATATGCCTGATAGAAAATATAAACTACTGATCATAAAGATACTGAACTTAAGAGGCACCTGGGTGGCTCAGCAGTTTAAGCATCTGACCCTTGATTTCAGGGGTCATTTCAAGTCAGGTCATGACCTCAGGATTGTGAAACTGAACCCCACATCAGGCTTCACACTAGGTGTGGAGTCTGCTTGGGATTCTCTCTCTCTCTCTCTCTGCCCCTCCCTCCTTCTCTCACTCACTCCTCAAAAATAAAAAATAAAAATAAAGATACTGACTGGACTTAAAAAAAAATTAGGAGGACATCAATGAGACCCTTAACAGATAAAAAATGACATATCAGAGATGAAAAACTCAATAAATTAAAAATACAATAAATGAAATAAATATTAGGCTACAGGAATGAGAGGAATCCATCATTGACCTGGAAAACAGAATAATGGAAAGCAATCAAGCTGAACAGGAGAGACAAAAACAAATACTGCATAATGAGAACAGACAGAGAACGCAGTGACACTAAGCATAATAACATCTGTATTATAGGGATCCCAGAAGGAAGTGGGTTGGGGGGCAAAAATGTATTTGAATACATTTAATAATAGCTGAAAGCTTTCCAAATCTGAGGTGGGAAACAAGAGATCCAGATTCAGGAGGCACAGAGAGTCCCCAAAAATTTTAATTCAAGGAGATCCACAACAAGACACATAAAAATTACAGTGGCAAAAAAATAGTGATAAAGAAAGAATCTTAAAGTTTGCAAGTGCAAAGGATACAGTTACATATGAAGGAAACCCCATAATACTATCAGCTGATATTCCAGCAGAAACTTTGTAGGACAGAAGAGAGTAGCATGATATATTCACAGTTTGGAAGGGAAAACTCTGCAGCCAAGAATACGCTCATCTAGTAAGGCTATAATTCAGAATAGATGGAGAAATAAGAAATTTTATAGACAAACAAAAGTTAAGAAAATTCATGGCCACTAAATCTGCCCTACAAGAAATGTTAAGAAGGACTCTTAAAAATCAAAAACCATAAGTAAGATAAGAAATATAAAATACGATACCAATACCTGAAATGTGGAGGGGAGAAGAGTAAAGAATGGATTCAAAATTAAGAGATGATCAACTATATGTAGAAGGTGATATATATAAAACAAATGATAATCAAAAATCAAGAAAACAGAGAGAAAGGAATCCAAAAATTTTGCTAAAGAAGGCCAACCAAGCAGAAGAGAATAACATTAGAAAGGAACAGAGAGGAAATACAAAAAAAAAAAAAATGTAACAAAATGACAAATAACAAATAATAACAAATCAATAATCTCTTTGAATATAAATGGAGTAAGTGCTCCAATCAAAAGGCACAAAGTGACAGAATGGATAAAAACACAAGAGTCAGGGCGCCTGGGTGGCTTGGTGGGTTAAAGCCTCTGGCTCAGGTCATGATCCCAGGGTCCTGGGATCGAGCCCCACGTCTGGCTCTCTGCTCCTCAGAGAGCCTGCTTCCTCCTCTCTCTGTCTGCCTCCCTGCCTCCCTCTGATCTCTCTCTCTCTCTGTCAAATAAATAAATAAAATCTTTAGGAAACAAAAAAACCCACAAGAGTCATCTATATGTTGCCTACAGGAGGCTCATTTCAGACCTAAAGACAGATGCAGGGCACCTGGGTGGCTTGGTGGGTTAAAGCCTCTGTCTTCGGCTCAGGTCATGATCCCAGGGTCCTGGGATTGAGCCCTGCATCTGGCTCTCTGCTCAGCAGGGAGCCTGCTTCCCTTCCTCTCTCTCTGCCTGCTTCTCTGCCTACTTGTAATCTCTGTCTGTCAAATAAATAAAAATCTTTAAAAAATAAAAAAAAAATTTAAAAAGAGAGATGCAGATTGAAAGTGAGAGGATGGGAGAGCCCCTCCTCCTGGAAAATGGGGCACAGCCAGAAAGGGGGCTGTCTCCTTGCCCATCATGCAACTCAACCTGGTGCTAAACCATTTGTAGTTCTGGGTCAGGGTTTCATACATAGCAGGGCAGCTCCCTCACTGTGATCTATTGAAAGTCAGCCCTCAACACAAAGGTTTATAAAAAGAAAAAAAAAAAAAAGAGAGAGAGAGTGATGAAAACAAAAACAAAAACAAAAGAAGAAAGGGAGAGGATGGAGAAATACCTATCATGCAAATGGAAGTGGAGAGAAAACCAGGGTAGCAATACTCATATCAAACTAAATGACCTTAAAACAAAGGTTGTAATAAGGGACAAAGAAAGGACACTATATAATCATAAAGGGCACACTCCGACAAGAAGATATCATAATTGTAAATATTTATGCACCCAAAATGGAAACACCTGAAAACATAAGGTACTCAATAAGAAGCATAAAGAAACTAATCAGTATTACACAAATAGTAGGAGACTTTAACACCTACTTACATCAATGGACACATCATCTAAATAGAAAATCAATAAGGAAACAAGAGCTTTGAATGATACACTGGAACAGATGGACTAAACAGATATATTCAGAACATTCCATTCTAAACAGCAGAATACACATTCTTTCCAAGTGCACATAGAACATGCTTCAGAATAGATCACATATGGGGCCACAAAACAAGTCTCAACAAATTCAAAAAAAGACTGAGATCATGCCATGCATCTTTCCCAACCACAGTGCTATGAAACTAGAAATAAACCACAAGAAAAACCCTTAAAAGAACACAAAAACATAGAAGTTAAATAACATCCTACTAAAAAATGAGTGGGCCAAGCACAAAATCAAAGAGGAAATAAAAAAAAATACATGGTGACAAATGAAAATGAAAATACAATGATCCAAAATCTTTGGGACACAGCAAAAGTGGTTTTAAAAGGGCAGTTCATAGCAATGCAGACGTGGTTCAAGAACCAAGAAAAATACCAAATAAACAACCTAACCACATCTAAAGGAACCAGATAAAGAACAACAAACTAAATCCAAACCCCTGTAGAAGGAAGGAAATAATTAAGATTAGAGCAAAAATAAATGAAATAGAAACTAAAAAACAATAGAACAGATCAGTGAAACCAAGAGCTGGTTGTTCAAAAAGATCAACATAACTATAGCCAGATTCTTTTAAAAAAAGATCAAATATAAAATCAGAAAGGAGAGAGATAACAACCAACACCACAGAGATACAAAAGATTGTAAGAGCATATTATGAAAAATTATATGCAAACAAAGTGGACAACCTTTAAGGAACAGATGAATTCCCAGAAATATATAACCTCCCAAACCTGAATCAGGAAAAAATAGAAGATTGGAACAGACCAATTACCAGCAATTAAATTGAATCAGCAATTTAAAAAACTCCCAGCAAACAAAAGTCCACGGCCAGACGAATTCACACGTGAATTCTACCAAATATTTAAAGAGTTGATACCTAGTCTTCTCAACCTATTCCAAAAAGTAGTAAAGGAAGAAAAACTTCCTAATTCATTCTATGAAACCAGCATTACCCTGATAGCAAAACCAGATAAAGACTCCACAAAAAAAGAGGCCAATATCTGTGATGAACATAGAGGGAAACATTCTCAATAAAATATTAGCATATGGAATCCAACAATAAAGAAATTATGCTAAAATCAAGTGGGATTTATCTATATAATGCAAGGATGGCCCAGTATTCATAAATCAATCAATATCACACATCACATCAATAAAAGAGACAGGCACCATATGATCATTTCAATAGATGCAAGAAAAATTTTCTTTGACAAAGTACAACACCCATTCATGATAAAAACCTCCAACAAACTAGGTTTAGAGGGAACATACTGTATCATAATAAGGTCATCTATGACAAACCACACCTCATATCATTTTTTTTTTAAGATTTTCCTTATTTATTTGAGAGACACAGAGAGAGGGAGATCATGAGCAGGGAGATATGAACCACAGATATAGATAAAGATATAGATAATATAGATAGAGATGGAATATTATTCAGCCTTAAAAAGAGAAATCCTGCCATGTGCAACAATATAGATGGATCTAGAGGGTATAATGCAAGTAAAATAAGTCAGAGAAAGAAAAATATCATATGATTTTACTCATTCATATGTGGAATTTAAGAAACAAAACACATGAGTGAAGGAAAAAAAAGGAAAGAGTGAGTGAGACAAATGGAGAAAAAGACTCTAAACAATAGAGAAAAAAACTGATGATTACCAGAGGGGAGGTGGGTGGGGATGGGTGAAATAGATGTTGGGGATTAAAGAGTGCACTTATCATGATAAGCCCTGAGTGATGTACACTAATTGTTGAATCACTATATTGTACACCTGAAACTAATATAACACTGTATGTTAACTATACTGGAATTAGTTTTAAATTAATAATAAAAAAGAGAGATAAGAGCTATCAGTAACGTAGATGGGGGAGAACGCCAGATTGCAAGACTGATTGTCAAACTCACCTCTTTCTCTGCAACCAGCGATGACTGCCACTGAGATAGAAGAAGACCAAGTGATAACCCAGCAATCTGGATTCCTCCCTAGAGTACATTTAGGGTGAAGCATTAGACATCTTCATTTTAACCTCTCACAGAACCCATTGGATGTTAAGAGGAGTAATATCCACATGAGTTTCCAGGAAACAACGGAATACCTTGTAACATCAGTTACAAGGGTCTTCTAATCCCCATATTAGATAAAAAGGACTTTTGCCTTTGAGCTGACTTGGTATGCTCTGGGGAGGGAGGGCTTCTCCGCCAGAGCCAAGGTGGTTAAGACACGGAAAAAGAATGCATATTCTTCATCAGATAACTCTTCCTCTGGGGACCATTTTATGAACTTCTACTCAGTGCACTGACTCAAATTATAATGGTAAACTTGTGGTCTAAATATTAAATTTTTGTTTTAAACTCTGAAAAAAAGATTCCTAATAGAAAGGCACCATTATCACCTTGATGCCATGAAATAGATGTTTGACTTTTATTGTGTCCTTACTTTGTCATGGTGACATTAAATGAGTTAGCGTAGGTAAATATACAATAATACACACATACACTGCATACAAACAATAAATACAAGTTTTACCTTTCCCTCTCCATGTACATTTTTTATACTTTATTACTACTGCCCTCATTTTTATTTACAGGTGAACCTGTGCAAACTGATGAAATTTTCACAGTCTCATTTCAAATCACAAATATGGTCTATCACCTCAAATTAATGGGCACTGAAATTCATGATACAATTAAAATGTGCTTATACTGCATAGAAAATAAAATCATGGCAGTAGGAAAAAAGTTTCTTCCTCTTCTCCAGAAAATAGAAATATATAAAATATACATTTAGTGCACATCTAGCCACTCTAATGATTTCAGTAAACAAGGGAAAAGATAAAAACTGTATGACAAGAGTATACAAAATGAATAGTTCATTATTCTAAATAAAGGAATGAGAAAATACGTAGACTTTATTACCTATATCCGATTCCAAAAGTTAAGGACATTATATTTATTCCCCAGTGAGTATCTACCATTAGCACTTAATAAAGACAAATACTGACCTTCATTCAGTACTGAAAAGCAGAGTCCAAAATTGCAGTTATTCAGAGTGCGGCATTGCATTCCAAAGGTGTCAAGTGTGACTTAAAACAAGCTTTAAGTCTAGACCATAAATATGAGAGAAGACCTCGATGTACACTGCTGCTTTCTTCAACTCCATAATAAGAATTTTATCAAAGCTCATATCCAACTAATAATTGGCCCAGGAGACTAGGACTTGTAAGGTGAGAATAGACAACATATTGGAACTCCAGTTTCACTTCATTCAGGATGAAGGATGTCTCGGGAAATCTTATCCCTAGAATAGGAAAATGGCTGAGAAAACACGTTCATGGATCAGTGTAAAAAGACTGTACAATCCAGAAATGACGTTCCATGAGTTTATAACCTCCAGCTCACAAAGAGACACGCAGCTCTCAGGGTCCAACATTTACTGAGTGCCAGGATCTTTATTAGAACATTCCAATTCTCTTAGCTCATTTAAATTTCTTGTCAAACTAAAAATTCCTTATTATCTCCATGTTATAGATAAAGCATTTGAGAACTAGAGAGTTACAGGGACCCAAAGTCCTATGGTGAGGAAATATTAGAGCTAGGATTTAACTCTGATCTTATACCTCCACAAGCAATATTATATCCACAGTACCACAGAACCATCACTTCAAAATATCAGAATAGTCACAGGGCCGTCCCCAGGGGATGCGAGAAAGGATGGGGCAGAGGTAGAGGAGCAGTGCCAATGTGACTGAGAGGGAAACAGGGTGGGGGGCTCCTGGGGTGTTGATTATATTCTTGATTATATTCTCTGTCTGGACCTGTGTGCTGGTTACATGAGTGTGTTCACCTTGCACAAATTCATCAAGTTATACATGTATGATATGTACACTTTTCTGAATGCAAGTTATACTTAAAGAAAAAGTTTATAAGGAACACCTGGGTGGCTCAGGCGGTTAAGCAGGTGCCCTTGGCTCAGGTGGTGAACCCAGAGTCCTGGGATCAAGCCCTGCGTCAGGTTCCCGGCTCCCTAACAGGGACCAGCTCCCTAATTACCCCTTCCCCCCCTTTCACAGGCACAAGAGACGAGTCTGCTTCCTTTCCTCCTGAAGTTACCTAAAACAAACAAACAAAAACAGAAAAACCTTAGTAACTACCTAAGCCAAATACTAACCATTATAAAGGTAAACTTATTTCTTGAAAATTAGTTCCAGCATATTCATACGGAGGTGGCACAGAATGAAGAAAACATGAAAGTTAGGGATCTCACCTGTAATCTTATTACCAACTGCCTGGAGCCTCTGACCCCAGTTTATTTGTCCATAAATGAAGGGTTTCAACTAGAAAACCTCTAGAGTACATTTTCTCATATATATGCTTCAGAAGATGTATACAAGAATAGTCATAGTAACACTGTTCATATAGGAAAAAAGAAGAGTGGAAAATGTCTGCTCACACTCCTGTGATAAGTAAGTGATGGATAAGTAAACTGTGGTATAACCTATACACAGAAATATTCCATGGGAATAAAGTTATGAATTATGGTTGTACATACATAGGTAGCCCTTAAAACTATATTAAATAAGGAAAGCAGATTAGTGAAAAATTATATATTATACCACTGATGTAAATTTTTTTTAAAAAAGCAAATGAAATAACATGTTGTTTCGGGATTCATACATATAGGGTAGAACTGTAAAGAATACCAAATGATAAATGCAAAATCCAGGACACTGGTGATTTCTGGAGGGAGACAGGGTGATGAGGAAAGGATGTAGAACAGAACAGAATTTTTAACAGTATTAGTAATGTCCTATTTCCTGTTTGTGGATTCATACGGTAATACTTCATAACTTATGGCATGTTGTACATGCTTTTTTATGTTTCAAATAATTCATACATTTGTGAAGAGTATGTGTATTTTTCTCAGAAAATGTTGGTGATAAGGCAGTTAAGTACTAAGTCTTAAAGTTGATCTTTCACTGTCTTAACACCAGGGTTTGTTCCCTATGAAGAGGAAGCAGGATCATGATCTTGTGGAGGAAAATGCCTCCCAAGAAGAGCAGGTGGGGCATTTTAGTCCTTTTGCTTGTTGTTCTCACAGATCTCCAATATGCACTAGGAAGTTCTAATGAAAGAATGCTGGGGTTACCACTGACCTATGCAAGAACTACAGGATGGCACACTCCTCACCCTCCACCCCAGGAACACAGTATAAGGCCCCTTTATTGGAAGAAAAAGCACCTCTTCTTTCTGACACAGCCCAAACTGCACCTGTCTTGGTCAGCAAAGGGCAGATTGGATTTCATTCCTTGGTCTACTCTTAGGCATAAGCCTTGGTACAATATACAGCTGAAGTCAAAAGTGAATCAAATAAACATTACAGAAAACTCTTAATTCAGACAAGGAAATATAACTCAATTCTTCTCAGTAAGAAATCATTTATTCACTTATCCCATTAACATTTACTGACTATCTGTCTTAGACCAAGTGCTATTCAAGATGTTGGGGATTTACAAGTGAACACAACAAATCCCTTTTCTCATGGAGCTTATATCTTAGTGGATGAGACCAAATATAAATCCATAAACAAGAAAAAAATTAGATAATTTCTGATAGTATACAGAAAACAATTATTATCTTATCTTATAGTAGATATTCACATTTTACTTCAGCTAATGAAACCACAAATTTTTCCTTAGGATTCTTCTGTTATTTGATTATAAAATACTAAGCCTCATATTTTACTATAATAAAAGTATTTTGTTCAAAAGCTCCTACTTTCTATGAACAAAAGAATCCAGAGAAGACGGATGGTATGATGGACTTCTTGGTATGTCAGTTCTACTAGGCTATGGTCTTCAGTTATTCAACAAAACACTAATGTAGGTGTTTCTGCAAAAGTATTAATATATGTGATTAAAGTCCATAAGCAGTTGGCTTTAAGTGAGGGAGATTATTTGAGATAATTTGAGTGCACCTGGCTGAATCAGTTTAAAGGCCTTCACAGTAGAGCTGAGGCTTCCCTAAAGAAGAATAAATTTTATTTATGGACAGCAGCCTCAGCCTCTGCCTTTCTTGACAGCCTGCCCTATGAATTTCAGATGTGGCTATGCCAGTTAAAACACTGCACAAGCCAATTCCTTGTGATAAATCTCTTTGATGTATATCTCCTACTGGTCTACATCTCTGGTTGAACTCTGACCAAGACAGATTAACTTAGGATGCATTATTTTGGACTCCCATGATAAAAAGATCCTGGATCTAAACACAGCCTTGGTTGTATGTTTCCTCAATATATAAAATATGGTTTAGGGAATGGCGAGATAGAAGATTTACATTTACTGAGAACCTACTCAGAACCCAGTATTTTCACATGCATTCTCGCTACACATTTGACCAAACTCCGTGAAAGGTTATTTTTAGTATCCCTGATATACTTAGAAAGGGACTAAAATCAACAGAAATCATGTCATTTGCCCAAAGTCAGCCAATTCACAGGCAATGAAACCAGGATTCCTATGTGGATCCATATAAGACCAATGGCAAAGTTTACCATGTTTCTTCCCTAGGAAGATAAACATCTTATAATCTTGCCAGCTTATACTAAAGTGTTTGCAACTGAAACACTACTATGGCACTGGAAAGTAAAGGGTAAATCATCAAATAATCCAATTTAGTTAAAGGATTGGGGACAATCTGGAAGATAATCAAATTTTTCCTCAGGCATTGACAGAAACATATAAAACTCAATTTTTATAACAGACTATTGAATTTCTCAGAGGGATGCTGAAAAAGATGCCTAAGTGACCCAGAGGGTTCATTTAAGTATCTCCATTATAGGATTTGAGCTCCAATTTAAAGGGGGAAAAAAGTGATTCACATTAAACCAAACAAATCAGGATCTAAAATATAGCAGTACACCAATATGCCACTTAATGGCTTATCCAGAAATACTTCACAGTTATCTTTCTATCCTCAGAGTTGCTTCCTTTAAGATATTCACCTTGATTATTCTGTGTCCTTAAAGTGCTGAAATTGAACAGTAAAAATCCCAGTTCTATTTAAGCTTGCATCCCTTGGAGCCCAGGGCAACCTGTTACTTAAATACAATGTATGAATTTCACTGTATTTCAATGATTTGGGTGACATTTCCTTGACATTCACAATATGTCTATAAATTAGAAGTGCTATAGTTTTAACACAAAATGAATAAAATGATCAAAAGAATCCTCCAGTTGCTGCCTACCCCTGGAGGAGGGGAAAGCTAATCGGATTGCTATTCTCTGCATACATCAAACTATACACAGAAGCATGGGGAGAGCACCGATAAATTGCCTTTTCTCATTATATTTTGGTTTACTTTTATGTTTTGTAATTCATATAATTACTCATTGTCTCCTATCGAAGCATATTATAGAAAACCTTGATTAATCCATTGAAACCCTCAATTTACCATAAATTAGTACCCAGAAATTACTTTCTAAGTGTTAAGGCTACATAGAAGCAAATGAAAAAGTAACAACCTGTATGCTTTTGTGGGCTTTTCTTTTTCCTTTTCTTCTTTTATTTTATTTACTTACTTGAAGCACACAATCCCTTACAATAGAACATACAAACCCAATCTAAGAATTTTCATATATAAAAGGCTCCATAGCACCAAATTTATAGCCATAGCTCCTTCCAAATTCTGGGGATTGAGGATTATGCTCTCCACGGGAAATCTCCATCCTTTCCTGCTATGAACCCAAACATATGCAAAACCCCAACTCCCATGTGATAGTGTTAGAAGCTTTGGTCTTTGGGAGTAATTAGGTTTAGATGAGGTCACAAGGGTAGAGCCCCATTATGGGTATCTGTGTCCTAATAGAAAGAAGAAGAGTCTAGAACCCTCTCTTTCTCTCCACCATGTGAGGACATAGCAAGAAGGTGCCAAACCAAAAAGAGAATCTTTACTAGACGATGCTGACACCCTGATCTTAGACTTCTGTCCTCCATTTTGGAAATAAATTTGTTATTAAAGCCAGCTAGTCTGTGGTATTCTGTTACAACACCCAAAATTAAGACATCTCTGGCTACACAGGGTTTAGAAGTACACTCTGGGGCCTACCCATGAATAAGAAAAGTAAAGGGTAGTAACAATCACAACTAACACATGCCTAGCACTGAAGGGATATGATGAGGAACCCTATGAGGTAGGTATGAATGTTACCTTCCTTTTACATGGGATAAGAGATACAAATACATTTAGGTCCAACAGCTAGCAAGCAGCAGAGCCAGGATTCACCCAGGCAGTTAGCTCTCAAGCAGTACAGATGTTTTTTTTTTCTCTCATTAAGTTATAAATCATTTAGAAATTCTGTATCATTTTAGCAGTTTCAGTACTCAACCCATATCAAATACCTGAGGATTAAAAAAGAGACTGCAAATTAAAAAAACATATAAACTTGACAGGGTGTGGAGGAAGGGTGTCTGAAAACATGTTAAACAGACAAGGGGCACCCTGGGTGGCTCAGTTGGTTAACTGATCACACTTGCATTTGGTTCAGGTTATGATCTCAGGGTTGTGAGATCAAGCCCCACAAAAGGTTCCATGAGCTTATGATTCTCTCTCTCCAACCCCACCCCCCTCACTCTCTCTCACTCAAAAAAAAAAAAAAATTAAATTAAATTTTTTTGGAAAATAGACTAATCACAAGATCTAGAATAGGAAACAGCCAGCAACCACCAACTACAATCTCTCTCCTATGCACAGACCTCTAGGAAAATATCAAGAAAACAACTACCTCCCCACCTTCAACAGGAATAGAATACATAATAAAACTCAGCTTTTACACCAATAGGAAAACCACTAAATTAATACAATATGGCAACACATTTCTAAAACTCTGTGGCAATAAAAATTCAAATAAAAGAAGTATTCTATTTAATCTAATAACCAAAGAATTAGTTACCCAGAATACTTGATTCCATTAGCATTGCAGTGAATCAAGGTTTTAACCAAATTTACTTAGCTCTTGGAAGTTAGGTACAACAGTTGCAGTGTTTGCCTTGGGAGCTGACACACAATGCCATCTATAGATTCCTTATGCCTTTGTGAGCCAATGTCACAATGTTATCTTGTCATTTTTCACTTTGGGATTTTTATCTACTACTTCAAGTTAAGAAGGAAAGGCCTGAAATGTGTGTTTTTAAAATACATCCAGGACAACACTTCTATTTTGGAACTCTTTATGGGTTAAATAAAAAACCCTCTAACAGCTGCTAGATAGGAGAGGAATACCAATCATTTCAGAAGCTGGGAAATAGATGACGAGCTACTATTTCAGTTCTTGAAAAATAAGCCCATTCAAAGCTAGCTAAGGCTGTGATACCCCAAAGGAAATGCTAAACCTAGGCTGCATTTCTTGTATCGGCAAGAATGAATGTATAAAGTGCCTCGAAGAAAGCAGTTTTCCTTGAATGTTATTATGGAGCGTCTTCACTTTTGACGGAAAGATTTCTTCTTGCTTATATAGTACCTTTGGTATCATTTTGGCGCAGTGCCTTCTCAAGTTCTCTAGAATGAATATAAAGTTATACCTCTAAAGTTCTTCTACACAATATACATGCCAGGGAAATCAGATGCAGTGCTGAAATTCATCACGTACAATCTACGAAATAAGGGTTGTGCAACCAGATCAGCACATGTTACAAGATATATTTCCTTTTTTTTTTCATGTCCCTTTGAATTCATTTGACAGAATTTCAGAAGGAAAAATGTGTTTGCCAAAGGGCATGCTGTTTTTTGCTTCTTGGAGTCAGCAAAGATGCTGAAAGATTCTCAACTTTTTCTGCCATTATTTAAACTTCATCATTTTAAGACATTTAGCCAGACTCTGCATGCGGCAGCAGTGGGGATTCTTTCCTCAACTGTCCTTTGTCTCAAGTGTTTCTCAAAGCACTTCTAGGCAGGTTTAGACATTTCAAAGTCACAGCTAGTTTTAAAACATCCTTATATTAACATCCAAAATAGAAGCAAAAAAGCTGGGTTTTTTTAACCTAGTTCATTAGCTGCAATACCAGGTTCTTAAACTCTCTTAAATATCTACTTTCTTCTATTATTTTTTTAAAGATTTTATTCATTTATTTGACAGAGAGATCACAAGTAGGCAGAGAGGCAGGCAGAGAGAGAGGGGGAAGCAGGCTCCCTGCAGAGCAGAGAGCCCAATGCAGGGCTCGATCCCAGGACCCTGAGATCATGACCTGAGCTGAAGGCAGAGGTTTAACCCACTGAGCCACCCAGGCACCCTGACTTTCTTCTATTATTTTTAAAAGTATAGTTCTGAGACCCTTCAGCACCCTCAAGCTACAAATATTTCTTTTTTTCTTGCCTTCAGAGGAAGGTTATTATCATAAGCCTTTGAAGGCTTTATTTCCTTACTTCCTATTCAATCCTTAACTCTCTGTTACCTTATCCTTTCACCATTCCAATAAAACTATTCTTGTTTGGCTCTTTCCTATGATGGCCTAACCCAGTGCCATTTTCAAGCTTTGTCACTCAACAACATTTGACACTGTTAACCAATACCTTCTTTTTATATATATATATATTTTTATTTGTTTATTTGTTTATTTACAGCATAACAGTGTTCATTGTTTTGGCATCACACCCAGTGCTCCATGCAGTAAGTGCCCTCCCTATTACCCACCACCTGGTTCCTCAACCTCCCACCCCCCCACCCCCGCCCCTTCAAAACCCTCTGGTTGTTTTTCAGAGTCCAGAGTCTCTCATGGTTCATCTCCCCTTCCAGTTTCCCTCAACTCCCTCTCCTCTCCATCTCCCCATGTCCTCCATGTTATTTGTTATGCTCCACAAATAAGTGAGACCATATGATACTTGACTCTCTCTGCTTGACTTATTTCGCTCAGCATAATTTCTTCCAGTCCCGTCCATGTTGCTACAAAAGTTGGGTATTCATCCTTTCTGATGGAGGCGTAATACTCCATTGTGTATATATACCACATCTTCCTTATCCATTCATCCGTTGAAGGGCATCTTGGTTCTTTCCACAGTTTGGCGACTGTAGCCATTGCTGCAAGAAACATTGGGGTACAGATGGCCCTTCTTTTCACTACATCTGTATCTTTGGGGTAAATACCCAGCAGTGCAATTGCAGGGTCATAGGGAAGCTCTATTCTTAATTTCTTGAGGAATCTCCACACTGTTCTCCAAAGTGGCTGCACTAACTTGCATTCCCACCAACAGTGTAAGAGGGTTCCCCTTTCTCCACATCCTCTCCAACACACGTTGTTTCCTGTCTTGCTAATTAACCAATACCTTCTTCTTGAAATTATCAACTCTCTTCTTCCCCTGACAACACTTCCTCTAAAATTTTGTTTTACTACTCCCATAATTCCTTCTTAGCTCTATCTACTGACTCCTCTCCTTAACTGGTAGGAGTCCCTGAGCTGATCTTTGTTCACTCCTCTGATTTGACACACTTGGTCATGAGCAATCTTATTCACATTCAAATCTCCAAAAACATCTATACATTAATGACTCCAAAATCTATTATCTCCAAACTGGATCCCTTCTTGAACTTCATGCTTACTTTACCAACTGCTTAATGAACATCTCTACTCAGATTTTCCAGAGAATCTCAAACTCTAGATGTCCTAAACTGAATCCACCCTTTCCCTTCCCAAAAACTGGTTCTTCTCTTTTGATTAATACAACAAGACCCACAAAGTCAGAAAGCTGAGATTAACCCCATGCTGCATCTCTACCTCAGTCCCAGGTCCCCATCATTTCTCATCAAAAGACGGTTAACTATCTTTTTTTTATTATTTAAATTCAATTAGCCAACATATAGTAATCATTAGTTTCTGATGAAGTGTTCAATGATTCATCAGTTATGTATAACACCCAGTCCTCATTTTCTAACTGGTCACCCAGAATCTGGCATTACCCACTGTCTTCACCCTCCATTCTCCATCTTTTTGAAGTCAAACCTTTCAAAGACCCCCATCGTCTGCATGTTGAAGCCCAAACTCCATAGTAGGTCATAAAAGTCTTTTTGGAATTTGTGTTCCTGTCTACCTTTAAAAGTTATACCTGCACTAGCATAATACCCTCTAGGTCTACACATGTTGTCACAAATGGCAAGATCTTGTCCTTTTTATGTCTGCATAATATTCCTCTGTGTGTGTGTGTGTGTGTGTGTGTGTGTGCATGTGCGTGCGCACGTGCACATGTGTCACACATTCTTTATCCATTCATCTATCAATGGACACTTGGTTGCTACCATAATTTCACTATTGTAAATAATGCTACAAAAATTTAGGGGTGCATGTATCTTCTCAAATATGTGTTTTTCTTTTTTTGTTGTTGTTTTGTTTTTGTTTTCTTTGGGTAAATACCCAGTAGTGGAATTAATGAGTCATATGGTATTTCTATTTTTAGTTTTTTGAGGAACCCGCATACTATTCCCCACAGTGTCTATATCAATTTGCATTTGTATCAACAGTGCACAAGTGTTCCTCTTTCAAATAAGTCAGACTGAGAAAGACAAATACCATATGATTTTACTAATATGTGGAATCTAAAAAGCAAAACAAAGGAATAAACAAACAAAAAGCAGATTCAGACCTATAAATACAGAGAACATACTGATGGTTGCCAGAGGGAACAAGGTCAGGGGACCCTGTTATGGACTGAAAAAGTCAAAAGAATAAAAATAAAATAAAAGGCACAGCATACAGAATATAGTTAATGGCATTGAAATAGTGTTGTATGTTAGACGACGGGCCACACTTGTGGTGAGCATAGCATGATGTGTACAGTTGTTGAATCACTATGGTGTACACCTGAAACTAATGTAACATTATAAGTCAACTATACTCAAATTAAATTAAATTAAATATTATATCTGCAACATACCCTGGTCTCCTGGCTGCTTCAGAACTTTCTTTTCTTAAAAAAAAAAAAAAAAAAAAAAAAAAAGACTTCCTTTTCTTAAAAAAAAAAAGAACTGTAAACTTCTTATCTCTTCAGCCTATAATGTTCCTTCTTATTACCCTAGAAGACTAATTCATTCTTCAAGAATCTACTCACATGCAAATCTCTTTGAGAAGCCTTTTCTATTCTCTGTAGGAAATGTTAAGTGCTTCCTCTCTCCTGCCTTCTCAGCATCTTGTTTTTTCCTCTATTGTAGCATTAATCACTTTGTTATAACTGCTCTTATAGTGGAGGGCTGGAATGATAGTTAATTCTTCTTTATATCCCCAATGCTCAGAACCATGCCTCTCACATATTAAGAGCTAAATAGATGCCTTGAGAATAGAATGATGCAAGGATCATAAAATTCTCTACCTTTCAGAAAATATACTTGTCTATGAATATACGCATGGTTTACATCAGAAATTCCCATTTTAATCCTAAATGAAGATGAAGCCTAGTGCTCTTGACTTTACTGATTTTCCTTATACTCACTGTATGGTTGTTTCAGGCATATTTTGGAGGAATGAAAAATTCTAAAAATCAGTGTTGGATACATTCACCTAATCACATATCACATGCCCAAGGACACTCTCAAAGTTGAATCTTATAGATATCAGGAAAAAACTGAAGTTGAGAAACTTTTCCTTCCTTGCCTGTTGAACACATGACATCACCATGTTATTATATTAGATTCTGCCACTGCCAGGGATGTCTGTCTGCTTCTGTAGGAACTTCCCTGAGAGAAAGCCACTCTCATAGAAATTTCCTAGAGTTTGCATTTGTTTTTCAATATAGCTCACCCAGGGATGAGCTCCACAAAAACTGCTAACTCTTCTAATATGTCAAATAAGTTTTGTCAGGTTTCTCGGTAACTAAATGGAAATGAGACCGCCAAGACAAGCGAGGGTCCGAGAACAGATCTTTACTGTGGGCACCCTCGGGGGAGGTTCCACAACTCAAAAGAGGGCAGTGAGTCGGGGAAATCCCGCGCAAGACAAGGTGGCAGGGGTTTACGTAAAGATGAAAAGCAGAACTATTTCCTATTGGTCGGCTCATATGCAAAGGAAGGATTGTAATCCGACCAGTCAGAGTTACTTCCTCTATGCAAAGGAAGGATTGTAATCCGACCAGTCAGAGTTACTTCCTTTTCTGGGGTTTGAGGGGTATTGGGTTCGGTTGGGGAAGTCCAAAAGGAGAGGTGTAGGGGCCTGCGTCGAGCTGTCAGCAGGTCATTGATCCATTGGCGTCCCAAGAGGAGGTGATGACGGGAACCTCGACCATTTTGGAGTATCCGCCATCTTGAAGAGTTTCGCTTCCTGTCAGGCCCCAACAAGTTTCTTATACCCTCTCTATCTAATCAATTATCAAGAGGCTCTATGGGTCTCTCACTTACGTAATACCCCAAAAAATATCCAGCCTATCACCCAGCAAACAAACTCACCACTCTACCACAAGAATGAAGTTCCTTATCGTCTTGAAGGGTTTAATCAGTTGCATTAATGCTATAAAAATAAGAATTTTCACATATTTACCTCTCCTCTCTAGGGCAATACAGTAACAGGTACTATATTAGTACTATATTAATTATTACTATATTAGGTTCAGGTATATAATACAGCTTTGTTTTTTAATGTTTTTGAGTAGACTTTATTTTTTAAGTCTTTATTTTAATTTCAATTAGTTAACATACAGAGCTATATCAGTTTCAGGTATATAATACATCTTCTCAGTATATAAACGGTTTGAAATGAATGAATTTTTAAGTTCCATTTCATAATACCGTAAGTGCATTTGCAACCCATTCCCACCTATCTGCGCCCAAAACACTCTCATAAAATTGCCTAGCCACTTTGTTTTCCATATGCACCTGTTATATGGTTGGGTTATTTGTTGTTGAGGGGTTTAACTACCTGCCAGGCATAATCAAGAAGAAGGGCTAGGCTATTTGCTACTCCAGAAAACAAGTCTAAACCATGTAGTTTAAACTGGGCTGACCCCATCTAAGACTAAATCTGGCAGTGACCCTGACACAATTTGAATCTTTGTCAAATTACTGTGACTTTAATATGAGTTAAGTTGATAGACATGTCTCCAAAACACAATAAACTTAGCAATTTTGTTCATGTCCTAAAGTTCTGGCTTTTATCTAGGCTTATTAACAAAATGTTATATTTGTCAGCCAGTATAAATATATTTTAGGTATCTTTTTAGATAAATGTTTCATGTTTGGGGTGCCTGGGTGGCTCAGTGGGTTAAGGCCTCTGCCTTCAGCTCCAGTCAGATCCCAGGGTCCTGGGATCGAGCCCCACACTGGGCTCTCTGCTCAGCAGGAGCCTACTTCCCTCTCTCTCTGCCTGCCTCTCTGCCTACTTGTGATCTCTGTCTGCCAAATAAATACATCTTTAAAAATAAATAAATAAATAAATAAATAAATAAATAAATGTTTCATGTTTAATGTGCTTTTGCTTGGTTTCTATATATACTTTATATTCTATGAAAACATGTCATACATTCAGAGTATAGTACTTAAGAACTAATTTATATTTTGCTGTGAGGTTGCACCTATTCAGTGAAAATGCAAAAAGAAGAAAGACCGAAGGTCAGAATATTAAAAACCCAGGAAAGTATCTGTTCATTCTAATTGAATAGAGAGAAAGTAAATGCCCATTACAGACAGGAAGCGGGAACTGGCTGATGAATGTGATTGTGCTTACAACAGACTTCACACTCTCTAATGAACAATTATCTCCTATAGTTCATAGTTAGACAAAAACTCCCTTTGCCTTCCAGTGTAACTCGTCTACAGAAGAGTACATTTGTTTTTCTGCCCTTAACCTTTTAAGCCAAATGGATATTAAAGCATTTTAATTCTGAAATTAGGCACATTATGTTGTAACAAAACATCTGGGCATTAGTTACTGTCCTCAAAGATTATTCCAATTCTTTTCTCCTTTCTTTATATCTATTACTTACTAATGAGTGTGTGAAAGAATTTCCTTCTTTAAAATGGCATTCTGAGATTATACATACTGACCCAGTTGAACAGATATGATAAGAACTGTAAACTTCAGGGGTGCTTGGGTGGTTCAGAGGGTTAAGGCCTCTGCCTTCCGTTCAGGTCATGATCCCAGGGTCCTGGGATTGAGTCCGGCATTGGGCACTTTGCTCAACAGGGAGCCTGCTTCCCTTCCTCTCTCTCTGCCTGCCTCTCTGCCTACTTGTGATCTCTCTGTCAAATAAATAAATAAAATCTTTAAAAAAAAAAAAGAACTGTAAACTTCAAATCTTCATTAAGGGAGGAAAAAGGGAAGGATAGTATAGGAGGTATAGCTGTTTTTAAAAACAGAAAAATAGGGCGCCTGGGTGGCTCAGTGGGTTAAGCCTCTGCCTTCGGCTCAGATCATGATCTTAGGGTCCTGGGATGGAGTCCCACATCGGGCTCTCTGCTCTGCAGGGAGCCTGCTTTCTCCTCTCTCTCTCTCTCTCTCTCTCTCTCTGCCTGCCTCTCTGCCTGCTTGTGATCTCTCTGTCAAATAAATTAAAAAAAAAAAACAGAAAAATATTTAAAGGAAAAATGTGAAATTTTAACCATATTAAATATGATTAGAAATTACATATTTTTTTCTGTTTTTTTTTTCCTGTATATTTGGAATACCTCATGACTTAAGATTGGACAAAAAAATTATTCATCTGCAGCTAGACAAGCTAAATTGCAATAATAATAAGATTTAGAATTCCCCACTCTCTAAATGTTCACTGTTCTTGCTTTGTCCAACCCTGTCCCTAATTAAACTTTACCTTTTTTTCCTAGTCCTGCTTCCAGACTGCCCAGTTATGGTACAACACCATGAACTATTGACTGCCTTATAAATTCACTCCAACCAATCTAAGACAGACACTGTTACTTAACAATTTGTTTATCCCTCTACTTTAATCTATCATTATCATATTACCCACATGGACTATCCCAAGCCCTTTCTGCTTTGCTCAGACCTCAACACTCTTACCACATTTCTTGAAAGATCTTTGCAAACTTGACATTTCCTAAGCTTCTAAGCTTCAGGAAGGCTTTTCAGGGTGAGTACCTTCCATCCAACCTTCTCTTGTAGTCATATTTTTCCAAGAATTCCAGATATAGTACATTTTTTGCTTTATTTTTTTGATGTTTTTGATAGACTTTATTTTTTTAAGTCTTTATTTTAATCCTAGTTAGTTAACATCCAGTGCTTTATTAGCTTCAGGTATATAATACAGTGATTCAACACTTCCATACATCACCCAAGGCTCATAACAACAAATGTATTTCTTAATCCCCATGACCTATTTAACCCAACCCCCCCACCTACCTCCTCCCTGATAACCATCAGTTTGTTCTCTATAATTAAGATGCTGTTTCTCTGTTTCTCTTCTTTTCTCTTTGTTCATTTGCTTTGTTTCTTAAATTCCACATATGAGTGAAATCATTTGGTGTTTTTCTTTCTCTGACTTATTTCACTTAGCATTATATACTCCAGCTCCATCCATCATGTCCTAAATGGCACGATTTCATTCTTTTTTACAGCTGAGTAATATTCCACCACATACATTTTTACCAATTTTCTTTATCCATTCATCTATTGATGGACGGGTGGGCTGCTTCCATAATTCGGTTATTATAAATAATGCTACAATAAATATATGGGTACATGTATCCTTTTGAATTACAGTTTTTGTATTCTCTGGGTAAATACCTAGTGGTGCAATTACTGGGTCATAGGGTACATCTATTCTTTTTAACTTTTTAAGGAAGTTCCAAATTATTTTCCACAGTGGTTGCATCAGTTTGCATTTCCACCAATTCCCAACCTTTTTCTCCACATCCTTACCAACACTTGTTGTTCCTTATGTTACTGATTATACCCATTCTGACGGGTGTGAGGTAGAATCTTACTGTAGTTTTTATTTGCATTTCCTGGTGGTAAGAGATGATGAGCACCTTTGCACATGTCTGTTGGCCATCAGGATGTGTTCTTTGGAGAAATATCTGTTTATGTCTTCTGCCTATTTGTTAAATTGGATTATTTGGTTCTGAGGTATTCAGTTTCTAAGTTCTTTATATAATTTGGATACTAACACTTTATCAGATATGCCATTTGCAAAAATCTTCTCCCATCCATAGGCTACTTTTTGGCTCAGTTGATTGTTTCCTTCACTGTGCAAAGCTTTTTATTTTGATGAAGTCCCAACAGTTTATGATTGCTTTTGTTTCCCTGGCCTCAAGAGACATATCTACAAAAAAGTTGCTATGGCCAATGTCAAAGAGGTTACTCCCTGTATTCTCTTCTAGAATATTTATGGTTTCAGGTTCAAATGTAGGTCTTTAATCTATTTTCAGTTTACTTTTATGTATGATGTAACAAAGCTGCCCAGTTTCATTATTTTGCATGTTGTTCCCCTGTTTTCCCAACACCATTTCTTTTTTTTTTTTTTTAAGATTTTATTTATTTATTTGACAGAGAGAGATCACAAGTAGACAGAGAGGCAGGCAGAGAGAGAGAGAGGGAAGCGGGCTCGCTGCTGAGCAGAGAGCCCGATGCGGGACTCGATCCCAGGAGGAGATCATGACCTGAGCCGAAGGCAGCAGCTTAACCCACTGAGCCACCCAGGCGCCCCCAACACCATTTCTTGAAGAGACTGTCCTTTTTCCCACTGGATATTCTTTCCTGCTTTGTCAGAGATTAACTGACCATATATAGTTGTAGGTTTATTTCCAGGTTTTCTATTCTGTTCCATTAATCTATGTGCCTATTTTTGTACCAGTACCATACTGTTTTGATGACTACAGCTTTGTAATATAACTTGAAGTACAGAATTGTGATGCCTCCAGCCTGTTTTTCTTTTTCAAGATTGCCTTAGCTATTCAGGTTCTTTTGGGGTTCCATGCAAATTTTAGGATTGTTTGTTCTAGCTCTGTGAATAATGTTGTTGGTATTTTGATAGGGATTGCATTAAATGTGTAGACTGCTTTGGGTAGTATAGATATCTTAACAATATTTATTCTTGCAATTCATAAGCATGGACTGTCTTTCCATTTCTTAGTGTAGTCTTCAATTTCTTTCATCAGTGTTTTATAGTTCTCAGAGTACAAATCTTTCACCTCTTTGATTAGGTTTGTTCCTAGTTATCTTATAATTTTTGGTGTGATTGTAAATGGGATTGTTTTCTGAATTTCTCTTTCCGCTGCTTCATTATTAGGTGTTAAAAATTCAAAAGATCTCTGTAGAATGATTTTGTATCCTGTAACTTTACTGAGTTTATTTATTTTTTTATTTACTTACTTATTTTATTTTTTTAATTTAAATTCAGTTTAACATATAGTATATTACTAGTTTCAGAGGTAGAGCTTAGTGATTCATCAGTTGCACATAACACTCAGTGTTCATTCCATGAAGTACCCTCCCTAATACCCATCACCTTGTTACCCCATCCCCCCATCCACGAGTCTGATTACGAGTCTCTTATGGTCTCCCTCTCTGTTTTCATATTATTTTTCCTTCCCTTCCCTTATGTTCATCTGTTTTGTTTCTTAAATTCCTTTATCAGTTCCAGCAGTACTTTGGCGGAGTCTTTTGAGGTTTTTTATATATAGTTATCATGTTATCTGCAAATAGTAAAAGTTTTACTTCTTCCTTACTGATTTGGATGCCTTTTATTTCTTTGTGCTATCTGATTCCTGTGGCTAGGACTTCAAGTACTATGTTTGAGTCAAAGTGGTGAGAGAGGACATCCTTATCTTGTTCCTGACCTTACAGGAAAAGCTCTCAGTTTTTCCCCATTAAGGATGATGTTAGCTCTGGATTTTTCATAGATGGCCTTAATTATGATGTGGTATCTTCCCTCTAAACCTACTTTGTTGAAGGCTTTTATCATCAATGGATGTTGTACTTGTCAAATGCTTTTTGGTATCTATGGAAATGATCATCTGGTTCTTTCTATTATTGATGTGATGCATTGCATTAATTGATTTGCAAATCAAACTCTTACAACCCAGGAATAAATTCCATTTGGTTGTGGTGAATGATTTTTTTAAATGTATTGTTGAATTCAGTTTGCTAGTATTTTGTTGTGAATTTGTGCACCTGTATCCATCAGGTATATTGGTCTGTAGTTCTTTATTTGTGGTATCTTTATCTGGTTTTGGTATCAGAATAATGCTGGCCTTATAGAAATAATTTGGAAGTTTTTCTTCCTTTTCTGTTTTTTGGAATAGTTTGGGAAGAATGGGTTTTGACTCTTCTTTTTTTTTTTTTAAGATTTATTTATTTATTTGTTTATTTATTTGACAGGCAGAGATCATGAGTAGGCAGAGAGGCAGGCAGAGAGAGGAAGGGAAGCAGGCTCCCTGCTCCCTGATGTGGGGCTTGATCCCAGGACTCTGAGATCATGACCTGAGCCAAAGGCAAAGGGTTAACCTACAGAACCACTCAGGTGCTCCTTTGACTCTTTAAATGTTTGATAGCATTTGCCTGAAAGCCACCTAGTCCTAACTACTGTTAGGACTATTGTTTCTTGGGAGTTTTTTGATTACTGATTCAATTTGATTGCTGATTATGTATCTGTTCCAGTTTTCTATTTCTTCCTGTTTCATTTTTGGTAGTTTATATGTTTCTTCTAGCTTGTCCAATTTGTTGGCATATGGTTATTCATGATATTCTCTTATGATTATATTTCTGTGGTATTGGTTATTTCTTCTCTCTCATTTGTAATTTTGAGTCCTTTCTCTTTTGTCTTTAAAAGCTTATATAGGAGGTTATCAATTTTATTATTTTTTCAAAGACTCATCACCTGGTTTCATTGATCTGTTTTATTTTTTTTCAAGTTTCTATATAATTTTTTTCTGCTTTAATATTATCACCTTCTTTCTGCTAGTTTAGGTTTTGTTTGTTGCTCCTTGTCTAGCTCCTTTAGGGATAAGGTTAGGTTGTTTGATATTTTTCTTGTTCTTGAGGTAGCCCTGTATTGTTAAAAACTTCCTTCTTAGAACAGCTTTTGTGGCATACCAAACATTTTGGACTGTTGTGTTTTCATTTTCACTTTTTTCCATGTACTTTTTAATTTCTTCTTTGATTTCTTGACTGACCCAGTCACTGTTTAGTAGCATGTTATTTAACCTCCATGTATTTGTGTCTTTCCAGACTTTTTCTTGTGATTGATTTCTACTTTCATAGCACTGTGGTTGGAATAGATGCATAGTATGACTTCAATCTTCTTGAATTTGTTGAGGCTGGTTTCATGGGCTAATATTTGATACATTCTGGAGAATGTTCCATGTGCACCTGAAAAGAATGTACATTTTGCTGTTTTAGGATGAAACGTTCTGAATATATTCGCTCAGTACATCTGTTCCAGTGTATCATTCAAAGACTTGTTTCCTTAATTTTCTGTTTAGATTATCTGTCCATTGATGGAAGTGGGGTGTTAAAGTCCCCTACTATTTTTATATTATTATTTATCAGTTCCTTTATGTTTGTTACTAACTGTTCTGTATATTTGGGTGTTCCTATATTGGGTGCATAAATATTTCTAATTATTATATCTTGTTGGATTGTCCCCCTTTTATTTATATTGTGTCCTTTGTTTTAAAGTCTATTTTGTCCAATATAAGTACTGTTTAGCTTTCTTTTGACATCCATTGAATAACAGATATTTCTCCATCCTCTCACTTTCAATCTATAGGTGTCTTAAGTCTAAAATTTTAGAGTCTCAGGACACCTGGGTGGCACAGTCACTTGAACATCTGACTCTTCATTTTGGCTCAGCTCCTGATCTCAGGACCCTGCAATGAAGCCCCATGCTGGGCTCTGCACTCAGTGAGAAGTCTGCTTAAGACTCTCTCTCCTTTTCCCTTTGCCCTAGTCCCCACCCATGCACTCTCTAAAATAAATAAATTTTAAAATAAATAAATAAAATAAAATGAGTCTTTTGCAGCATATGGATGGGTCTTGCTTTTCTTTAATTTAATTTTTTTTCAGTTTTCCAAAATTGTTTATGCACCACATCCAGTGTTCCATGCAATACATGCCCCCCAAAATACCCACCACCAGGCTCACCCAACCCCCTAACCTCTTCCCCTCCAAAACCCTCAGTTTGTTTCTCAAAGTCCTGCTTTTTTTTTTTAAGATTTTATTTATTTATTTGACAGACAGAGATCACAAGTAGGCAGAGAGGCAGACAGAGAGAGAGGAAGGGAAGCAAGCTCCCTGCTGAGCAGAGAGCCCGATGTGGGGCTCCATCCCAGGACCCTGGGATCATGACCCGAGCCGAAGGCAGAGGCTTTAACCCAATGAGCCATCCAGGTGCCCAAAGTCCTGCTTTTTTATCCATTCTGTCAGCCTATTTCTTCTGATTGGAGCATTTCAATCCATTTACATTCAAAGGAATGATTGATAGATATGTATTTATTGCCAAATTATTACTTGGTTTGTGATTGTTTCTGAAAATTTTCTTAGACTTTTTTGTCTTTCTCTCTTTCATGCCTTGCTGATTTCATTTAGTGATATGTTTGGATTTCTTTCTCTCTTTTTATTCTTTACATGTTTATTAGTGCTCTTTGATGTATGGTTACCATTAGGTTTATACATAAACTCTGAACATATCAGTCCATATCAAGTAGATGGTCATTTAAGTTTGAACACATTCTTCTCTCTTCCCCACGTTTTAGGTATATGTTATTATATTTTATATCCTTTTTTGTGAGTCTCTTAACTGATTTTTACAGAAATATTCATTTTTACTGCCTTTGTGTTTCCTATGTTTATATTGTCACTTTGGTCTCTCCTTTCCACTCAAAGAGTCCCCTTTTGTATTTCTTACAGGGCTGGTTTAGTGGTCATGAACTCCTCTGTCTCCCTCTCCCTCTATTCCCTCCCTGCCATCACTCTCTAAAAAAGAAAAAAGAAAAAAAAAATCAAACCAGACAAGAACAAAAACTCATTCTTTGACAAAGGGTTTTCACCAAAAACTAGACATTTATATCAAACACCATTGTACCACTTTGTACTTCATTGTATTAAACTGCATGAGCTGAAATACTTATCCCTCTAGACTGCAGAATTAGGCATTGTCCAGAAATTCTATCATTGCTTATTAAAGTTCTGAATTAGATATCCTTACAATCCACATTCTTGTGATGAGAGTGGGTGAAAATCTTTACTCAAGGCTGTTTTAATAAGGTGTATTTCTGCCCAAGTGAGTGTACTATATAAGACATGATATGATCCTTGGGACGCCTGGGTGGCTCAGTTGGTTGGACGACTGCCTTCGGCTCAGGTCATGATCCTGGAGTCCCGGGATCAAGTCCCGCATCGGACTCCCAGCTCCATGGGGAGTCTGCTTCTGCCTCTGACCTTCTCCTCGCTCATGCTGTCTCTCACTGTCTCTCTCTCAAATAAATAAATAAAATCTTAAAAAAAAAAAAGACATGATATGATCCTAGACATGAGCCAGAGTCAGCTACCAGTAATTCACCAGTAAACACAGTAAGTCTGGTGTCGGAAGATCCAGGGTTATGGTCAAGAGCAAAGCTGAAGATCAATAACCAGAGAAAATAGATAACTATGGGATGTAATTAGGTGGGAAGCAGACTCAAGTGTGAACCAGGAATGGAGTCAGCCTGCTTGCCTTTGCCCAAGCTACTTGATCAGAGAACAGCCAGTCAAGCTAGACATCCACATACAGCAGCTCTGTCTCCTGCCCTTCCCTCAACAAATTAAATTTCCAGGAACACCTTCCTTAGCTATCTATCTCACTAATGTAGCTGGATATTTATCCCTTAAAATGTGGTACATGGTATCCTTGGCATGCCTTCCCTGAAAACAAAGTTAAGAGCTTCAAGTCTTCTCAGTGTATCCAGTTTAAACCACATTTTTCTTTGACAAAAGACAAACATTGCTGAGGCATTTAAGTACTTCCAGCGGCACTGGATCCACCATCAAAAGGATGCTTTCCAGACTGTCAAGTACTTATTGATTTCTAGGCCTATGTAGTATATGATAAAAGACTCTTCTTTCCACAGAGAGTTTGCCTTATTGTGTTGGAACAGTTCTCAGCTGTTTAATACTAAATGAGTAGCTGCATGTAACTGGTCAGGATTTCTGATTTGGCCTCTGGATATGAAATGCTTGGTCAGGAGAAAACTCGTCTCATAAATGTAGTGTCAGAAGTGGCATAATGAAGGCATCTGGCTGGCTCAGTCAATTAAGCATTTGCCTTCAGCTCAGGTTCAAGATCCCAGGATCCTGGGATTCAGCCCTGCATCAGGCAACCTGTTCAGTGAAGAGTCTGCTTCTCTCTCTCCCTCTGCTGCTTCCCCTACTTGTGCTCACTCTGTGTGTGTGTGTGTGTGTGTGTGTGTGTGTGTGTCAAATAAATAAATAAATTTTTAAAAAGAAGTTGTGTAATGCTTCAAAGGTATCCTAACTACAGCCATGCCAGCTAAAAATCATATCATATTCTAACAGAATCTATATGAGCTTCATGTTTGTTCCCTCCCTGCTCCTGTCCAGGATCAATTAATGCTCATTTTGGCCCCCAACCTGGTTTTGCTACCAGGACTTTTGATCTGTTCTCATCCTACTATTTCACTTTTCATTCCTAACTCAGCTGTTCCCCTCGTAACTGTATACAATTTTGTCCAAACTCAGCCCTGCCCATACTGCTTTACTGAAACTGCTCAGTTCAAAGGTCACTGACTATATCTTTATGCCAAATGCTACAAAAAGTTTTCTGTAATTCTTAGTATACCTGTTTGCAGGTTGACACTGATGACATTTCCTCCTTCCTTAAACTCTCTATTTCCATCACATTGCTCCTCTCTGTTTTTTTTTTTCCCTACCTCTTACTTCTGCTTAATTTTCTCCTCTATGTGTTCCTCTGATGATCAATTAAATATCTTCCCAAGAGCTCCAACCTCAATCCTTACCCCATGACCCTTGTGGTTTGCCACCCATGCCATCAGCTTTACAGGATAACTCTAGTCTATATCTTTTGCTCAAAACATTCAACTGAGTTGCTTAATAGATACTTCTTCTTGGATAACCAATGAGAATCTCAACTTCCACATGCCAAAGTCTGAAATATCTATTACCCCAAATCAGATTTCACTTCTGTATCCTCACTGAATGACCACATTGAAGACTTAAATATCCAAACCAAACACTGAGAGTTTATCCCTTTCTGTCACTTACTTCATCAGTCAGGGTCCAAGTCTCAAATAGTCTGCCTTCTTAATTATTCCTGAATCTATCTTTTCTTAATTTATCAGCCACCCTAGTTTAGGCTTTCATCTTCTTTCCCAGATTTCACCAGTGGCCTCTAACAAACTGCCCTTCTTCAATCTTACCTTCTTCAAATCCATTTTCCATTCCTATAACAAAATAATCTTCCTAAAGTACAAATTTTATCAAGTTAATCCCTTGCATAAAATCCTACAATGGTTCCCTATAGCTTTCAGGAAGTGGTTGAAAGTCCTTTGAACCCAAGACTCAAAATTATTTACTCTTGCCTACTTTCCTCACTCCATCTTCAAGAAGTCCCCAAGTATGTTCCTCTCTCCATCTATACAGACTTTGTAAATCTCTGAATGTGTCTTTAAATCTCTACCAAGAATGGACTCTCCCATCCCACAATACTCTTTTTTTTTTATAACAACTTCTTACTTATCTTCAAAACACCGTTCAGATGTCACCATTTCCCGGAAATTATTTCTAACTTATCCCTCCACTTCCAGATCTGATCTAGTTCCCTTTTCTGTGTTCCTGTATCAGAACACTTATGATTCCACTATACTAGACTATGAGGTCCCTAAAAACAGGAATTTATTCAACAATCCCTTCCTACCATTCAATATAATGTCTAGAATAGAACAGGCATTTAATAAATATATTTTCAAAAAGAAAGGAAAAGAGGTAAGAAAGGAGGGTGGGTAGGTAAGTTTGAAAACCTATCATAGAAACTGGATAGTTTCCATTGATTGATGGAAATCAAATATAGCACTTAGGGGTCTAAGAACTGTGCCCCATCTAACTTAAGCAAATTCTAGAGCTGTTATACATCAACTAATAAAATGAAACCTAACCTTTAGAAGATCAATCTGCTCCCATTAAGCACCATTTGATAAAAATGGCCTCAAGGTTCCATTTACAATAGCACCAAAAAACATAAAATACCTTGGAATAAACCTAACCAAAGAGGTAAAAGATCTATACTCTAGGAACTACAAAACACTCATGAAAGAAATTGAAGAAGACACAAAATGATGGAAAAACATTCCATGCTCATAGATCAGAAGAATAAACATCGTTAAAATGACTATGCTACCCAGAGCAATCTATAATTTCAATGCCATCCCAAACAAAATACCAACGACATTTTTTCAAAATGCTGGAACAAACAATCCTAAAATTTCTATGGAACCAAAAAAGACCCCAAATCGCCAAGGAAATGTTGAAAAAGAAAAACAAAGCTGGTGGCATCATGTTGCCTGACTTCAAGCTATATTACAAAGCTGTGATCACCAAGACAGCATTCTACTGGCACAAAAACAGACACATAAACCAATGGAACAGAGTAGAAAGCCTGGATGTGGACTCTCAGCTCTATGGTCAAATAATGTTCGACAAAGCAGGAAAAAATATCCAATGGAAAAAAGACAGGCTCTTCAATAAATGGTGCTGGGAAAATTATACAGCTATATACAGAAGAATGAAACTGGACCATTCTCTTACACCATACACAAAGATAAACTCTAAATGGATGAATGACCTCAATGTGGGGCAGGAATCTATCAAAATCCTAGAGAACATAGGACATTGGCCACAGCAACTTCTTTCAAGACATGTCTCCAAAGGCAAGGGAAACAAAAGTAAAAATGAACTTTAGGGGCTTCATCAAGATAAAAAGCTTCTGCACCGCAAAGGAAACAGTCAACAAAACAAAGAGGCAACCTACAGAAGGGGAAAGGGTATTTGCAAATGACACTATAGACAAAGGGCTGATATTCAAGTTCTATAAAGAAATTGTCAAACTCAACAGCCAAAAAACAAATAATCCAGTCAGAAAATGGGCAGAATACATGTACAGACACTTCTTCAAAGAAGACATACAAATGACTAACAGACACATGAAAAAGTGTTCATCATCTTTAGCCATCAGGGAAATTCAAATCAAAACCACACTGAGATACCACCTTATACCAGTTAGAATGGCAAAAATCGACAAGGTAAGAAACAACAAATGCCAGGGAAGTTGTGGAGAAAGGGGAACCCTCTTACACTGTTGGTGGGTATGCAAATTGATACAGCCACTTTGGAAAATTTGTGTGGAGGTTCCTCAAAAAATTAAAAATAGAGCTAACTTATGACCCAACAATTGCCCTACTGGGTATTTATTCCAAGGATACAGATATCATATGAACCCCAATGCTCGTAGCAGCAATGTCTACAATAGCCAAAATGTGGAAAGATGAAGATGCCCTTCAACAAATGAATGGATAAAAATGTGGTCCATATACACGATGGAAAATTACTCAGCCATCAGAAAGGATAAATACCCAACTTTTGCATCAACATGGATGGGACAGGAGGAAATTATGCTAAGTGAAATAAATCAAGCAGAAAAAGTTAATTATCATATGGTTTCACTTTTTGTGGAACGTAAGGAATAACATGGAGGACATTAGGAGAAGGAAGGGAAAAATGAAGGGGGTGGAAATAGAAGTGGGAATGAAACATGAGAGACCATGGGCTCTGGGAAACAAATGGAAGGTTTAGGAAGGGGGGGGGGGGGAGTGAGGGAATGGGTGAGCCTGGTAATGCATATTAAGGAGGGCACGGATTGCATGGGGCACTGGGTGTTATATGCAAACAATGAATCATGGAACACTACATCAAAACCTACATAACACAATAAATAAATAAATAAACAAATTAATAAATAAAATAAAGGTTGGGGGGGAAGGCCTCAAGGTAGCGCAAATCTTGTTCTAGCCGCATCACCTTCTAAGAGATTAACAATAAGAAAATAAGCAACCAAAAGGGCTGGCAAGGTTCTTGAAACTCAAATAAAAGAAGCACTGTAATGGAACTTCCTGGGGTCATTTTATCCAAATTAATTCTAAAGTTAAATATGTCTCATTCTTTGCTAATACCAAAAATGGACACTGTAAATTTATTGTGGTAACTACTATCGGTTATCTTTGCAGGAATATTTATATGAGTGTATGTTTCTGCATCTGCCTGTCTTTATTATTAGAGTATGTCTATTAATTATAGACTCATTCAGGGTCAAAGATTAAGAAAAACTGAAAATTAAATAATGTTCCCTTTGTAGTTTGTCCTAAACCTTCCTCACCAAGGCTCTGCATGTATAGAAATAATACCAGGCTTTTTATTTCATTCCCAATTTCTAACCTAATAGATTGCCCTGAATTCCTTGCCAGTAACTCAACACAACTAAAAAGGCACTCATCTTTCTCCTCTTCCTTAAATAGACTTCACCAGCTGATTCCTCTGATTCTATTATGTTCTTAACCTTCTTATAATCCTCCAGCTTCCAAATGCTAAAATTATCCTTAAGCTCTCCCTTTGCAACACATATATATGTATATACATATATATGTGCACATTCAACCAAATACCAAGCCCTATGAAATATAATTCTAAAATTCATCTTAAATTTGTCACATTCTTTATTTCCATTGATGTCATCAGAGTTCACGTCTGTTTTGAATCTATACAATTTTTTTCTCATCTGTACTATTCTCTAATAGTATAATCTATGTCACGTTCTAATCAATACTACTGCAATGGCCTCCTAACTTCTAACCTTCTGTCCTTTTTCACTTCATTCAAAGCTACAGTATTGCCAAATGAATCTTCTCAAATCTGTGCTTCCCAACTGTAGTTCTAATGTGTTACTCCATGACACCTATAAGCATATCAAAAGAAGATAAAATTTCACAATTCAAAATAATCTGAGACTCGCAACTGCTTATTTAATAAAGCTCAAGTGCCTTGTCATGGCATTCAAGGATTACAGGATTATGAAATTATTAAAAAGGAACTTAAATAGCATTTAACAGAAAGCTCTCCAAGCCCACTCCCCAAGTACCCTCTCCTGTCTCACTTTTTCACTATGTTTAACATGCCTTACACTCCAGTCAGATTAAAATGATTACCATTCATTTGACATATATGCCTCCATGACTATTCTCAAACTCTCAAATCATTTCCTCTGCCTGGAGTCACTTCCCCTGGAATCTATTTGTCAAAATATACTCATCTTTCTCAGTCTCAGATCAAATGTCCCCTCTTTCATGAATGATTTCCTGATCCTTGCAAATTAAAAATCATCTCTCCTCTATGGATGGCCAACAGACACATCAAAAGATGCTCAACATCACTCATCATCAAAACTACAATGAGATATCACCTCATACCTGTCAGAATGTCTAAAATCAAAAATACAAGAAGCAACAAATGTTTGCAAAGATGTGGAGGAAAAGGAACCCTTGTGCCCTGTTGGTTGGAATGCAAACTGGTGCTGCCACTGTGGAAAACAGTAATATTAACAATATAATTACCGTATGATCCAGTAATTCCACTACTGGGTATTTTCCCAAAGAAGACAAAAACACGAATTTAAAAGGATACATGTACCACCATGTTTATTTCAGCATTATTTACAATAGCCAAATTATGGAAGCAGCCCAAGGGTCCACTAATAAATGAATGGATAAAGAAGATGTGGTATATATTTATATTTACATACATGTATACACATATATATAGAGAAAGTAATACACACACACATATATAGTAATACACACACATGCACACACACAAAATGGTATATTGCTTAACCATTAAAAAGAATGAAATCTTGCCATTTGCAAGATCTAGAAGGTATAAAGGTATAATGCTAAGTGAAATAAGCAAGTCAGAGAAAGACATATACCATATGATTTCACTCATATGTGGATTATAAGAAACAAAACAAATGAAAAAGGAGACAAACTGAAAAACAGACTCTTAACTACAGAAAACAAACTGGTAGTTACAAGAGGGGAGGTAATTGGGTGGGGCTGGGTGAAATAGGTGAAGGGAATCAAGAGTCTACTTAGCATGATGAACTCAGAGTAATGTATAGAAGTGTTGAATCACTATATTATACACCTGAAACTAATATAACACTGTTTTTTAACTATACTGGATTTTAAAAAATCACCTCTCCTCTAAACCTTCACAATGTTATTTGAATATTTTGAGGCATTAAAACATTCTACCTTTTATTATAAATATAGAGAATATCTCCTATCACTGTCACTTGGCTGTGAGCTCCCAAAGGGTAGGGATTTCAGTTTATTTATTTGTATCCCCTCTGATAATTTTTCCTACTTTTTAAGAAGAATAAATTACTATTTATATGCTGCTGTTCTCTGTTTAAAAAAAAGTGTTGATAGAAAGAAAATTATAATAGTGCAAATGAGATTTCACATTTTAATTACCAACCGCTAGCACTATTTGGGAAAGAATTGAACCCTAGATCTACATCAAGGAGGAAACAATGCCAGATTATTAAACAATTTTATTCAATAAAAATTCATGAAGCATCTACTATGTGCAGAAGGCATTATGCCAGTTGTGTAGAAAATACAAAGATACAATCTTACTTGTTAATAAGAATATAGACTAATGAGATAACACAAAATTTGACATAATTATAATACCAGTGTAAGTGCCATATGAGGAAAAAACTGCTGTGGTTATTTAATTATGTGCAAAACTCAGGGGAGAACCTCTAGAACAGAGTTAAAAGCATATGGACTTGGAAGTCATTTAGGATGGTTTGGATTCTGGTTGACTTCTTGTAAGTGGGGCAGCTGTTGCAAAATATTTAACTGCTGTGGGTCTCAGATTTCTTATCTGTAAAATGGGAATAATATTCACATTTGGTTAATATTCCTAAAACAGAGTAAGTGCTCAAAAAATGACATCTTCCCTCCTCAGTTTCCTACTGCTCTAAAAAGAGTCACAACCTTCTTAACCCAACAGTTCTGGGTTGACTAGTGCAAAGTAACAAATTTGAAATAATTTGCAACCTCTCCCCACATTTCAAAATGGCTTCGTTAAGAGAAGGTAAAATGAAATCAGTAGTAATTAAAGCCAGAGTCCTAGTCTATAACATAGCTAGGGTTGAATTACTGAAAAGACTGCAAATCTCCTTTCATAGAGGATGATTTCAGCTTGGGGTAGTAAAATCAAGTGCCATTAATCTAGCATATCAGTCAGTTCTATTCAGTTTCTCATGATGATTAATAATTGAGGCCATATCTCACAGTTACAAATATGCTTCACCCTGAAATATCCCAATAAATTTACCATCTTTCTCAAATGGATGTTTTACTGTCAGAACATAATTTCTTATTCCTGTTATATTGGTATTGAGCAATACAGGCTTAAACAAGTCCAGTAAAAGCACCAAAATAGCTGTTTTATAAGGCTTCAGCATGCCATCATTAGGAAAGCCCATTTTTAATAAGGAGCCTTCCCTGCTTCCAGCTTTCAGCTCCTCTGGCCCCTTTACTGATACAAACTTCTCCAAGTGGAGGAAAACCAGGCATTCCCCAGACTACTAACATTACAAACACAAGTTGACATCAAGCTCAATTACAAACTTAACTACCTTTCCAAGTCTGTTGTTTTTATCAATCCTCTGGCCTTAAGATCTACAGTAACCCTAACCCAGGCCGGATCCTGAGTGAGCATCAAAGAGCCATTGGGATCCACTGTACCTCGGAGTGTGTTGGGGGGATACAGGAAAACCGGATTCTAGATCCTAATTTGCTCTCAACTGTCTGATTACCCATTGTAACTCAATTTGATTCTACATCCATTTATCAAACTCCTGTATATGCCAGGATTCTTCTAAGTATTGAGTATAAAAAAACAAATAAGATCAGGTATGATTTTAAATTGTTTTAAAACTGAATGTTTGCAAAACTAAAGTATATAAGTTATGTTAGACTTTCTTTTTAAAGTAAAATAAAATAAGACTTGACATCAAGGTGAAGAGTAGCTTCAGAGAGATCATCAAGGAAAAAGCCCTGAGAAAGAAGGCCTTTGCTCCCTGCCCAGTGTTGTCCAGACCGATGGGCCAGGTCAGCCACTTGAGCTCATCACCATCCTTTATTATCTGGGCAGCGCTCTCCTATGCCCTTCTCCAAACAGAATATAACAATGTGGTCCCTGCCCTACAGGCTAACAATTCAAACTCGAGAGACAGCTTGTTCTGATACACTCCTAAATAAGCTTCAAATGTACAAGAGAGAAGCCAGATCAAATCTAAGGAAACAGCATCGGCACACAGTAAATCTACGATAACTAGCTGACCTAACTTATGACCTATAAAAATCATTTTTCTTCCAAAGATAACTAATGTACTTGTAGTAAGTCAACTTATTCCAAACTAATATATGGCTCAAACATAATGTGATTTTAAATAACTAAAAAATATTTCTAGTCTCTAAGAGAATTTACATATTTTTAGATGGGACTTGCACATCATCTTAAAAATACTTTCATATAATGGTAGGAATGGTTCAACTTCATGATTTCACAATACTCAATGAGGTAGAATCAGTCTAAAGTGTTGCAGAAAAACAGGAAAGAACTTAAGTTGCTTGAGGACTTTATTTAAAGGCAGATAATACTACAGATTACACCCAGTGCTTATTGTGCACATATATTGAATTCAGTAACAAACTTGAACCAGGGACAGAATCCTATGTTTGACTTCTAGTTTCCTAGACTTCAATGTAAAACTTAATGCTTGACGGTGTCTATTCATTTTCCAGCCTGAAGTTAGATTTTAAGAAAAGCATCAATCCAAAATGTAGAATCATACTGGTGTTATTGTATCATCATTACAAGTTGCTCAAAAGTGCTTCATGATCCACAAGCCCCATCCACAACTATGCACTGGGGGGAAAAATTCTCTGGCTCTGAAAACTTCCCGTGGAAGTCACCTTTTCCATCCTGCTTTCTTCTACCAATTTTAAAAAACAAAGCCAAACCTTTCTAGAAGATTGGCAGCGTAAGTGCCAAGAGTATGGACTCTGTACCTAGAAGATGGAGGGGTAGCCCCAACTCTAACATTCCCTAGCTTTAAGACCTGGGACAACAATGGGACTAGCTAAAGGATTCTCTGTGCCTTAGTTTTCTCACCCTCCAAATAAGAATAATAAGAGCATACAGCTACATTGTCATAATATATACATTGTTACATGTAAACCACTTAAATTGGCATTTAGTATAACCATAAATGCTCAGTAAATTTATGGGAAACATGAATATTGTAGTAGGAAGTGATTTGGAGGAATATTCACATGTCAGCTGTCCCCTGTCTCAACAAACACACATTACTTGATAATGACTTCACCTCCAGTTTAGGACTGGTACAAAATATTAAGACCATGGATTACTGTTTAGGAAGTTATTTGTATTAATAAGAATGTATTAGACAACAAAGTACACATATATGGATATGTGATCATTTCATTTCTGAATTCTATCTAAGAGGTTACCAGAGAGCATATTAGCTAAAATTGTGAAGCAGTTAGGAGGCAGAGAAAGTAGCCAAAAATAAATCATCTTTAATTCCATGAAGTACTGGGGCTCAGAGAATAAAGATGGGATGCCACAGGACTGATGAGGAACCTACCCACTCTGATTATAAAGTCTGATAGCTGAGATCCATATCTAAACTTATGACTATTGATTTCCATGTCATAAAGTTAACTTTTTTATACATAAACAAAAGCTGTAAACAAGTCATGCCAAAAGGTACCAAGTGTACATTTCACTTCTCCCTTGGTTTTCACGAGGGGAACCCCAATATCCACGTAATTCACACCCCAACCAGGTTAACTCTGAAATCCCATCATATCCTCCCTCATTTGAATGTCTACACCCAAAGATGAAAAGCGAGTGGAATGGTAAAACTGGTAATTCAGGAGTCAAGATGGCAGGGAAGTAGGAGGAGGCGCCGTTTCAACCTGTACCCTGAAGTGAGCTGATTACCTACCAAAGAACTCTGATCACCCATGAAATCAGCCTGAGATCAGAATTATACACGTCTGGATCTCTACCGGAGCAGAAGACGCCAGTGGCAGGTAAAGCAGAGTGGGAACATCGGACTGATATCGGAAGATAAACAAAAGGGGGAGGGAGCCACCAGAGGCGACTGATTGGAAAGTAATACCCCAATACGAGAGTGCCCTGCATCTGGGGACCAGTATTAACTTGGAGTCTGGTTGAAAGCACTCAAAAAAAAAGAGCAAAGGATCACAGGGGAATTGTGGGAATCGGGCAGTTAGAGACAGGGGCTTAAGTTCCCGGACCCAGACAGCCTCCCCTGGCGCTGAGCAAGAGAGAGTGCAGCAGAGAAACCAGGTCTTGGTCCCTGAGCCACCAGCGCACCCGAGAACGCGTGGGGTCCGGCTCCCGTGAGGGGCTGGGAGCCTCGCCAGATGGCATTCCTGAGAGGCGCGCGCCCCACACCCTCCCTAAGAGAGGTGTGGGCAGGCATTAGCCTGGCGCTCTTAGACCCCTACTGAGGGATCAGAGCCTGAAACGCGCGCCCCACACGCTCCCCTGGAAGAGGTGCTCACAGGTGCTATCCGGGAGCTCTGGGACCCGGAAAAACCAGGCACTCCCAGCCCCAGACAGCGGGAAAATCTCTGTGCAATCGCTGCTTGGAACCCCTCTGGCAGTCTGGAGCTGCCCAAACAGCCTCCGCTGCTGTGGTTTTGGGTACAAGGAGGAGATCCTGCATCCCCAGGGACTGTGACTCGGAACCTATTCTGCCAGCAGCTCTACAGAGCATTCTAAGGCTTCTCCCTGAGAGGGAGTTCGGGGTGCAGTTTGCTCTCCTCTAAACCTCCAAAAACCATCAAAAGCTGTCAAGGCAAGAGAAAACAGATGAACAAACATAAAAATCTCCAGAGAACAAAAGCCTGAAAAAAACGGTTTCCTCAGAGCCCACCCCCTTGAGGGGGTGGGAGGACTTAACTCAGGGAACATCACTGACTGAAAACCCACGTGGCAGGCCCCTCCCCAAGAAAAACCAACTAGGAAGGAAGAAAAAAAAAGAGAGAGAGAGACAAAAAGAGAAGAACCACCACTACTTCATAAATACAATTTTTATTTTTAACTCATTACCACTATTCTGGTTCATTTTTTTTATACATATAGATAATTTTTTAACCTATTTACCATCACAGTGAGATGTCCAGTACATCAAATTCCTTAATAACCTTCTAACCTGAACTTTTTGATACATATACCTGTGTTTTGCTTTTGCTTTTCTATTCTTTTTAATTTTTTTTAAATTTTAGTTTAGTTTAGTCTAATTTATTCTTTTTTAATTTTTATTTTCTAATATACATATAGAGTTAAACTTCAAGGTAATCCCCTTTCCGCAATCAATGCTACCCCTATAGGTAAACCAATTTTTAATCCCCCTTTATCTTAGGAAAGTTGAGTCCTTTAACAAAGACATCAAGATACATCCAGGAAGAATCAAAATAAACTTACTTGCCCACACTGAGAATTTATAACCAGTCTCCCATCTTTTCCATCCGCCAGTGTTTCTGTGTATCTGCGTTGTCTGATAGTATATAAACCTTATACTTGGGGTTTTTTTTTGACGAGGTTGTTCCTGTTTTTGCTTTTATATATATTTTTTTCTCTTGTCATATACTTTTATCAGTCTTTTTGTTTGTCTGCTTTTGTTTGTATACTTCATAAATCTTACCTTGGGGCCCATTTGGGCTAAGCCTTCTCTTTTATCTTCCCTTTTTTTCCTGTCTCTCTCTCTCCTTTTTCTTTTTCTTTTCTTTTTTCTCTCATTTGGGTGGGGAATCCTGATTGCACAGAAGTATTCCAGGGTGCACCTTGACTGCACCACAGTCGATACATCCAGCTGCATCTGTTCAGTCATCTCTCACCAAAATATCTAGGAGGAGGAATGCCCAACAGAAGAAAAATACAGAGGATGGACCTTCTGCAACAGAGCTAATGGCTATTGACATAGACAATATGTCGGAAAAGGAATTCAGGCTAACAATTATCCAGGCAATAGCTAGGTTGGAGAAAGCCATGAATGACCAAACAGAATTGATTAGGGCAGAACTGAAAGCCACCAGGGATGATGTTCACAATGTTAAGGCAGAACTGAAAGCCACCAGAGATGATGTTCAAAATGCTCTCAATGAGTTCCAATCTAATCTAAATTCTCTAAAAGCTAGGGTAACTGAGACAGAAGATAGAATTAGTGATCTGGAGGACAAACAGATAGAGAGAAAAGATCAGGAGAAAGCCTGGAACAAAAAGCTCAGAAGCCACGAACACAGAATCAGGGAAATAAATGATGCGAAACATTCCAATGGCAGAATTATTGGAATCCCTGAAGGAGAGGAAAAGAAAGAAGTCTAGAAGATATAGTGGAACAAGCTGTCTATGAAAATTTTCCCAATCTCACGAATGGAAATAGCGTTCATGTACCAGAGGCAGAACGGTTCCCCCCCAAGATTTTAGATTCTCGAAGTCCTCGTGACACCTGATAGTTAGAATGAAGAATTACAATTGTACGCAGACCCTCTTGAAAGCAGCTAGGACAAAGAAGCTCCTTACATACAGAGGAAAGCCCATTAGAATAACGTCAGACCTGTCCACAGAGACCTGGCAAGCCAGGAAGGGCTGGCAAAATATATTCAGAGTACTAAATGAGAAGAACATGCAGCCAAGAATACTTTATCCAGCAAGACTGACATTCAAAATGGATGGAGAGATAAAGAGTTTCTGAGACCGGCAAGGATTAAAAGACTATGCAACCACCAAGCCGACACTGCAGGAAATATTAAGGGGGGTCCTATAAAAGAGAAAAAATCCTAAGAATATCATTGAACAGAAATATAGAGACAATCTAAAGAAAGAAAGACTTCAAAGGTAACACGATATCAATAAAAACGTATCTATCAATAATCACTCTCAATGTGAATGGCCTAAATGTGCCCATAAAACGACACAGGGGGGGCACCTGGGTGGCTCAGTGGGTTAGGCCGCTGCCTTCGGCTCAGGCCATGATCTCAGGGTCCTGGGATCGAGTCCCGCGTCGGGCTCTCTGCTCAGCAGGGAGCCTGCTTCCCTCTCTCTCTCTCTCTGCCTGCCTCTCTGCCTTGTTGTGGTTTCTCTCTGTCAAATAAATAAATAAAACCTTTAAAAAAAAAAAAAAACGACACAGGGTTGCAGATTGGATAAAACAACAGGACCCAGGGTGCCTGGGTGGCTCAGTGGATTAAGCCGCTGCCTTCGGCTCAGGTCATGATCTCAGGTTCCTGGGATCAAGCCCCGCATCAGGCTCTCTGCTCCGTGGGGAGCCTGCTTCCTCCTCTCTCTCTGCCTGCCTCTCTGCCTACTTGTGATCTCTCTCTCTGTCAAATAAATAAATAAAATCTTAAAAAAAAAAAAAAAACAGGACCCATCCATATGTTGTCTACAAGAGACCCATTTTGAACCTAAAGATAAACCCAGACTGAAAGTGAAGGGATGGAGAAGCATCTTTCATGCCAATGGGCCTCAAAAGAAGGCCAGGGTAGTGATTCTCATATCAGATAAATTAGATAAATATCATATAAAATATCTCATATAAATTAGATTTTAAACTAAAGATTGTAGTCAGAGATACAGAAGGACACTACAACATTCTTAAAGGGACTATCCACCAAGATGATCTAACAAATATCTACGCCCCCAATATGGGAGCAGCCAATTACATAAGAAAACTATTAATCAAGATAAAGAGTCATATTGATATGAATACATTAATAGTAGGAGACCTTAACACTCCTCTCTCAGTAATAGACAGATCATCGAAGCAGAAAATCAATAAAGAAATAAGAGCATTGAATGAAACATTGGACCAGATGGACCTCATAGACATATACAGAACATTCCACCCTAAAACAACAGAATACCCATTCTTCTCAAGTGCACATGGAACCTTCTCCAGAATAGACCATATACTGGGTCACAAAGCAGGACTCAACCGACACCAAAAGACTGACATTATTCCCTGCATATTCTCAGATCACAATGCTTTGAAACTGGAGCTCAATCACAAGGAAAAGTTCGGAAGGAACTCAAACACCTGGAAGCTAAAGACCACCTTGCTTAAGAATGCTTGGATCAACCAGGAGATCAAAGAAGAACTTAAACAATTCATGGAAACCAATGAGAATGAAGACACTCCAGTCCAAAACCTATGGGATACAGCAAAGGTGGTTCTAAGGGGGAAATACATAGCCACCCAAGCCTCCCTCAAAAAAATTGAAAAATCCAGAATACACCAGCTGTCTCTACACCTTAAAGAACTGGAGAATCGACAACAAATCAAACCAACTCCACACGCAAGAAGGGAAATAATCAAGATTAGAGCAGAGATCAATGAGGTAGAAACCAGAGATACAGTAGAATGTATCAATGAAACTAGAAGCTGGTTTTTTGAAAGAATCAATAAGATCGATAAACCATTGGCCACACTAATCCAAAAGAAAAGAGAGAAAGCCCAAATTAATAAAATTATGAATGAAAAGGGAGAGATCACAACTAACACCAAGGAAATAGAAACAATCATCAGAAATTATTACCAACAGTTATATGCCAATAAGCTAAGCAACCTAGATGAAATTGATGCATTCCTGGATTGAACCAGGAAGAAATTGACAACCTGAATAGACTGATATCTAGTAACGAGATTGAAGCAGTGATCAAAAACCTCCCAAAAAAACAGAGCCCAGGACCTGACGGATTCCCTGGGGAATTCTACCAAACTTTCAAAGAAGAAATAACACCAATTCTCCTGAAACTGTTTCAAAAAATTGAAGCAGAAGGAAAACTTCCAGACTGTTTTTATGAAGCCACCATTACCCTGATCCCCAAACCAGGCAAAGACCCTACCAAAAAGGAGAATTTCAGACCAATATCACTGATGAATATGGAGGCTCAGATTCTCAACAAGATCCTAGCAAACAGGATCCAGCAGCACATTAAAAAGACTATCCACCATGACCAGGTGGGATTCATCCCTGGGTTACAAGGATGGTTCAACATTCGCAAATCAATCAATGTGATAGAACAAATCAATAAGAGAAGAGATAAGAACCACATGGTCCTCTCCATTGATGCAGAAAAAGCATTTGACAAAATCCAGCATCCATTCCTGATTAAAACGCTTCAAAGTATAGGGATAGAGGGAACATTCCTGAACTTCATAAAATCTATCTATGAAAGACCCACAGCAAATATCATCCTCAATGGGAAAAAGCTTGCAGCCTTCCCATTGAGATCAGGAACACGACAAGGATGCTCACTCTCACCACTCTTGTTCAATATAGTATTAGAAGTCCTAGCAACATCAATCAGACAACAAAGAGAAATAAAAGGTATCCAAATTGGCAAGGAAGAAGTCAAACTCTCTCTCTTCGCAGATGACATGATTCTTTATATGGAAAACCCCAAAGACTCCACCCCCAAACTACTAGAACTCATACAGCAATTCAGTAACGTGGCAGGATACAAAGTCAATGTACAGAAATCAGTGGCTTTCTTATACACTAACAATGAAAATATAGAATGGGAAATGAGAGAATTGATTCCATTTACTATAGCACCAAGAACTGTAAGATACCTGGGAATAAACCTAACCAAAGAGGTAAAGGATCTGTACTCAAGGAACTACAGAACACTCATGAAAGAAATTAAAGAAGACACAAAAAGATGGAAGACCACTCCATGCTCTTGGATCAGAAGAATAAACATTGTTAAAATGTCTATACTGGGGGCGGCCTGGGTGGCTCAGTGGATTAAGCCGCTGCCTTCGGCTCAGGTCATGATCCCAGAGTCCTAGGATCAAGTCCCATATCAGCCTCTCTGCTCAGTGGGGAGCCTGCTTCCTTCTCTCTCTGCCTGCTTCTCTGCCTACTGGTGATCTCTGTCTGTCAAATAAATAAATAAAATCTTAAAAAAAAAATAATTTAAAAAATGTCTATACTGCCTAGAGCAATCTATACTTTTAATGCCATTCTGATCAAAATTCCACCGGTATTTTTCAAAGAGCTGGAGCAGATAATCCTAAAATTTGTATGGAATCAGAAGTGACCCCTAATTGCTAAGGAAATGTTGAAAAACAAAAACAAAACTGGCGGCATCACGTTACCTGATTTCAAGTTTTACTACAAAGCTGTGATCACCAAGACAGCGTGGTACTGGCATAAAAACAAGACACATAGACCAGTGGAACAGAGTAGAGAGCCCAGATATGGACCCTCAACTCTATGGTCAAATAATCTTCGACAAAACAGGAAAAAATATACAGTCTCTTCAATAAATGGTGCTGGAGGGGCACCTGGGTGGCTCAGTGGGTTAAGCCTCTGCCTTCGGCTCAGGTCATGATCTCAGGTCCTGGGATCGAGCCCCGCATCAGGCTCTCTGCTCAACAGGGAGCCTGCTTCCTCCTCTCTCTCTGCCTGCCTCTCTGCCTACTTATGATCTCTCTGTCAAATAAATAAATAAAATCTTTAAAAAAAAAAAATGTTGGGTCAGTTTTGAAAATAAATAAATAAATAAATAAATGGTGCTGGAAAAACTGGACAGCTATATGTAGAAGAATGAAACTCGACCATTCTCTTACACCATGCACAAAGATAAACTCGAAATGGATAAAAGACCTCAACGTGAGACAGGAATCCATCAGAATCCTAGAGGAGAACATAGGCAGTAACCTCTCCTATATCAGCCACAGCAACTTCTTTCAAGATATGTCTCCAAAGACAAAGGAAACAAAAGCGAAAATGAACTTTTGGGACTTCATCAAGATCAAAAGTTTCTGCACAGCAAAGGAAACAGTCAACAAAACAAAAAGGCAACCCACGGAATGGGAGAAGATACTTGCAAATGACAGTACAGACAAAAGGTTAATATCCATGATCTATAAGGAACTCCTCAAACTCAACACACACAAAACAGATAATCAATCAAAAAATGGGCAGAAGATATGAACAGACACTTCTCCAATGAAGACATACAAATGGCTATCAGACACATGAAAAAATGCTCATCATCACTAGCCATCAGGGAGATTCAAATTAAAACCACATTGAGATATCACCTTACACCAGTCAGAATGGCCAAAATTAGCAAGACAGGAAACAACGTGTGTTGGAGAGGATGTGGAGAAAGGGGAACCCTCTTACACTGTTGGTGGGAATGCAAGTTAGTGCAGCCACTTTGGAGAACAGTGTGGAGATTCCTCAAGAAATTAAGAATAGAGCTTCCCTATGACCCTGCAATTGCACTGCTGGGTATTTAACCCAAAGATACAGATGTAGTGAAAAGAAGGGCCATCTGTACCCCAATGTTTATAGCAGCAATGGCCTCAGTCACCAAACTATGGAAAGAACCAAGATGCCCTTCAATGGACGAATGGATAAGGAAGATACGGTCCATATACACGATAGAGTATTATGCCTCCATCAGAAAGGATGAATACCCAACTTTTGTAGCAACATGGACGGGACTGGAAGAGATTATGCTGAGTGAAATAAATCAAGCAGAGAGAGTCAAGTATCATATGGTTTCACTTATTTGTGGAGCATAACGAATAACATGGAGGACATGGGGAGAAGGGAGTTGTGGGATATTGGAAGGGGAGATGAACCATGAGAGACTGTGGACTCTGAAAAACAACCTGAGGGTTTTGAAGGGGCGGGGGATGGGAGGTTGGGGAACCAGGTGGCGGGTAATAGGGAGGGCACGTATTGCATGGAGCACTGGGTGTGGTGCAAAAATAATGAATACTGTTTTGCTGAAAAGAAATAAAAACAAAACAAAACTAAAAAACTGGTAATTCAACTCCACTAGGCTGCTGTTAAACAGTAGAGACAGCAGTGAGTTACCACTAAGGGAAAGTTTATAAGCCTTTGGAGAAAGAAGAGAAGAGAAGAGGAGAGGAGAGGAGAGAAGAGGGGAGGGAGATGCTGAGGGGAAAGGGGATGGGAGAAGAGGGAAGCAGTGTAGGGGTGAGGAAAGAAAAGAAGTGGGAGGAAGAGGAGAAAGAGGAGAGAGGGTAGGGAAGGGAAGGGAAGAAGAGTGGAGAAAAGAAAAAAAACTAAACCTTTGAAATTCAAATCTAATACAAATTCTAAAACAATTGTCAAAGGTAAAGAATTACTGTGACACAAAACAAACAGTGGGTGGCTGGGGGTAAGGGGTAGGGATAGGGTGGCTAGGTTATGGACATTGGGGAGGGTATGTACTATGGTGAGTGCTGTGAAATGTGTAAGCCTGATGATTCACAGACCTGTACCCCTGGGGCAAATAATAAATTATTGTTAATTTAAAAAATTTTTTTAATTTCTAAAAAAAAAGAATTACTGTGACAATTAGTAAATACATTACTTCAATATTATTTCTGAGTGTGGAGACCACTAATCTTTCCCCCTTTTTTTTTTTTCCAGAAGCAATACAAAGCCTTATACTCAACCAGCCATTGAGAAACATTTGCCATTAGTGATTCTGGTGATATGCACATGTGAATAATTTATGTACACCTTACACATATATTGGCACTGAGTACTCCAAATGCATCAACTCTAATTTTCACAACAACTCTGAGAAATGTAAGCAGCATTATTATCTTTTTATGAGGAAACTATTTATGAGTGGCTAAATGTCTGGACCAAGTGGAAAGGCCAAACTTCAAACCAAGGTCAATACTGGAGATGCAACGTATTCAAAACATACTATCCTGGAACAGGGCACAGAAAATAATGTATCTCTAAGCACCTAAGTTCGTACCAGTGAATAAACTACCCAATTTCTAAATTCTTCTTCAGAACACTTGCTGAGTTATATAAATAACTCATGAACCAGCTACCAAAAACCATATTTCAATTCACCCATGATGAAAATTATTTATTCCAGAAGTTCTGAATATATGCCTTATAATTAATTTGACTATGGTACCAGTTTGAACTAAGAATATTCGAAACAAGAACAGTGTTCCAATGCCCACCTCCTTTGTTTTTTTTTTAATTATGTTTTGTTAGACACCATATAGTACATCATTAGTTTTTGATGTAGTGTTCCATGATTCAACACCCAGTGCTCCAGGCAATACGTGCCCTCCTTCATACTCATCTCCATGCTAACTCATTCTCCCATCCCTCTCCCTTCTAAAACACTCAGTTTCCCAGAGTTCACAGTTTCTCATGATTCGTCTCCCCTTCTGATTCCCCCCTCTTCATTTTTTCCCTTCCTTCTCCTAATGTCCTCCATGCTATTCTTTTATCTTGATTACTTATAGAAAATATGATTAATGACAGTAGTGACACACAGCCTTGAAAGGAAGGAGATGGCATTCCATCATTTATTTTCAATAATCAAGATAAATTCTAAGATAGTTGTTCTTTATCATTTATTCTAACAGTTCCTATCTAATCATATATACATTTACAGGCTTATCCTCATATTTTTAGATTGCCATTAAATTTCTTGAATTGTTAATCAGTTACAGTAGATTCTATACATGAATCACATTTTCATTACTGTTCTAGGATTATTAAAAAATCTTAATTTCTCAAAACATGCTCAATATATGCTTTCATTTCAGTTCTAGAAAACAGTAATATGATGCATTTTTATGAAAACAGGCAACATATATACAAACCATAAATGCTACCAAAATTACTTCCTGGTAAGATTTTTTTTTTTAGGATTCTATTTCTTTATTTGATAGAGAGAGAGAAAACACCAGCAGGGGGAGAGGGGCAGAGGAAGAGGAAGGGTGAAAAGCACATTCCCCATTGAGTGGGGAGCCACCCAATGTGGGGCTCACTCCCAGGACCCTGGGATCATGATCCCAGCAGAAGGGAGACACCTAACCCTGAGCCATCCAGGCACCCCTCCTGATAAGATTTTTGTAAGAGAAATAAAAAGCAATATTCTCTGATTATTTCAGTGCTTCCTGTTGACTCGTAGAATTTTATCAATGGAAAACACGTTAGGAATAGTTTATCCAAGTTTCTTATTTTGTAGATTAAGAAACAATGGTCAACATGCTCAAGAATATAATGGTAAAGCTTCAGCTTTCTGAATAACAGATGACAATAAGATTAGATTCTGGAAAAAAAACTTTTTTAAAAAATCTCTTTAAAAAGAGATTTTAATTGTACTATCACTATTTCTGCTGCATTTCTACTTGAGTACAGGAAAGAACAAACGACATGAATGAATGGTCTTTTAAAATAAAATCAGGGCAAGTTCATCTTCAAGTTAGATGATACGTCATCCGAATCAGAGATAATTATAGAAGTTATTGTTTTATCACTTATAATATTGAATTAATGAACCTAGGCATATAAAATATAATTAAGTATCTTCTTTATAAACTATACATGCAAGATTTAATATAAAACCTTAATAAATATAAAATTCAAAACAGAAGTTTAGCATATGTGAACTTGTTTAACCTATTAACGCTCTCGAATAAAATGAAAAGTGTCATTAACTGGGGCGCCTGGGTGGCTCAGTGGGTTAAGCCGCTGCCTTCAGCTCAGGTCATGATCTCAGGGTCCTGGGATGGAGGCCCGCATCGGGCTCTCTGCTCAGCAGCGAGCCTGCTTCCTCTCTCTCTCTCTGCCTGCCTCTCTGTCTACTTGTGATCTCTCTCTGTCAAAAAAAAAAAAAAAAAAAAAAGTGTCATTAACTAGAAACAAAACCCAAAACGATGAGATTAAAGGTAATGGAAAAGCAACAGTGACATCTGCTGTCTGTTTTTATAGTTTTCCTTTCACTTCAAATCTTCAATTTTCTTCTATATTTATCAGTGATATCTGTAACATAAGAAATGCTTTGATGACCAAATACGTTGTTTACTCTAGTGATTTGTTTCCAGAGAATCTGAAGAAAACTATTTTGAATATATGAGCTATACCACAGATCTTTTAATACATACAATTTTCAATAATCTGATGAGAGTTTTCACCAAAATTTAGAATGTATAACGGTATCCATGAACTACTGACAGATTAATAGTATTATTGCTGCTGTTCTTTATGTTCCACCAGTAATGGTTTTCTAAAACACAAAATACCTTTAATTTCTATGACACCACACAAAGCACAGTGCCATTACCATGACGTAACAGCATTTAGATTACTTCATGGGAGAACAGAAATGCACAATTTAGACCTGGAAATCCTTAGGTTGCTTCCACCAGCACCAGTAGCAGTCTTTTAAACAGGACAGTAGGCAACAGTGTACACATCCCTCCGAGATATGCAACTTCTCAGGCTCCCACCTCATGACCGCTAAAACCCCACAATCACAGTCACTTGCTTGATTAATGATTTGTCACAGGTTCTTACCCGCACTACAATATTCATTTTCACTCTACAAGATTAAGACATTGGGCCATTAATGACCAGCCACTCCCTGGAGGGAGGAAGCTCATCAGATAGATTTTCTACTTGGCAGCCAACTAGTGAGCATTTTATGGAGAAGAAAGGAAAATGGTTTTGTCTTTGAGATGCTGGCCCAAGAAGGCAGGCAGGTTGTGCAGAAAACTGAGTAATAAGGGTATAAGGAAACTAAATACTTGATCAAGGTTAGAAGGAAAGAAAACACAGAAAAGAGAAAATAACACCACAGACAGAACTTTACAATTTTGCCTAGTTCCCATAATGCCCCATAAAACACTCTTTACATGGATATTGAGTTAAGTAGTGACAGAGCTATGAAATAAGAAGGAAAGAACCCAGAGGATTCTTTAACTCTCAAACCAGTGATGCAAGACCAGTAAAATGACAGACAAAAATACATGTCCCAAGTATATTTATCTTATTTGGGTAGAGAGAAGCTGATTTTTCTTATTTGCTATTAGAACGAAATGGTACTACTCAGTCTAAGGTGTGACAAATGACATCCTTCCGCTGACAGCATTCACCACAAAACATAATCTGTGGAAGCTGATCTCAAAGTTTCCCATAAGTGAAAACAAAAGTTATTGGTTTGATAAAAGAAAATCCATTTTTAGGATGACAGTATAAAAAATTCTCTAATGGCAAGAAGCCGTTTTCTTTATAAAGAAAAGTGAAATTCAAGAGCTCATATGGGAAAAAGAGATCATTTGCTCTGTTTATTCTTGCCTGAACAGACACATTTTAAATTGATCATCAGTGAAGACTACGATAAACATTTGGGAGCAAATGTGCCTCTGCTTTTAGTCCTGACATTTGAAGAAAATTGATAAAGAAACTTCATATAAAAATAAATCTCAGATACCCAGTTAAAGGCAGTGTAGTTCAGGAATCGAAGGTCATTACGAATGTTCCAAGCCAATGAAGTAATTTTTCAATGAAATCAAAATTTGATCATTTAACCTCCAAAAACTGCATCAACAAACAGATGATCAAAATTGTCACTGGAAGGGTACAGTGGATATATAGAGATGAGTAAGTCATGGATTCCACACCACTGAATTTTCAATACACAAGTAGGACATAAACATATGCAAAAGAAAAAAATTATTCTTTTCTGATATTTTCTGGTCCTGCATCACTGGTTTAAGAGTTAAGAAATCTTGGTTCTTTGCTCTTCATTTTTTCATTCTTTGTCACAATTTACTCATTATCCATGTAAGAATTGCTTTATGAGCATTTTGGGTACAGGGTAAACACCAAAGTCAGTTTTCTAAAGCGATATTAAGAAGGGCCATTCTGTAAGAAAATGGGCTGCATCTTTGAAAATGAGAAGGCATGCAAAATGTGAACAATGGGAGACTAGCATTTTGTGATGAAAAAGAGGTGAGAGGAAGAGCTCTAAAACAACAGGGCATGTTAGGGAAATACAGTTCAGTATGGCTGAGAATGGGCGTGAGGAAAAAAAGGATGAGAGATGGGGCTAAGGGAGAAGCAGGAGTCAGATCCTGGAAGGGTCAGTATGACATGGTTCAATTAAGATCAATTTCAACCTTATACCTGTTTTGTTTTGTTGTTTCATTTTGTTTTGTTTTGTTTCTCAGATATGAGACTGGAGAAACATTCTCAACCATGTCTACTCATAAGTAAAGGATTATAGATTTCCCCCACTGATTTGGGAAAAAGAAGACAATAACAAGTAATTAAAAAATGAATCTTGATAAATCATTCCAAACAATTTATTTATTACTTAAGATTTTCTTTTTTGGGAGAAAGAGAGAGAGCATGAGCAGGGGGAAGGGCAGAAGCAGCAGCAGACTCCCTGCTGTGCAGGGAGCTCAGATGTGGAGCTCCATCTTGAGCTGGGCCTAAGGCAGATGCTTAACCGACAGAGCCACCCAGGCACCTCATATTCCAAACAATTTAACAGTAAAATAAATGAGAACATGAAAATGAGAATAGTATCCTCATAAACAATAGAGGCTTTATCATTTTAAATGCCTTCTTTGCATTCGTAGTATATCAGAAGTGTACATCAATAAGTTATAACCTTAAGAACAATTGGGAAAATACACCATTCAGAGACATCAGTTTAAATTAAACATTCTTTCTGGACAAAATGGAAATTTCCATTCCCTCAGCACTTGTTCACTGGTAAAACAGTCTTAGTCCCTTCCCAAGAGCATTTGTGTCAAGACTTAATGGGTCTGGACAGACATCTGGTTATGACAGTCCTAGCCTTCTCTGTGAAAGCCACCTGGACTGCAGAAAGCTTTTCAGTTCCAAGAGGAGAACCTTATAGGGTTTTTTATCACAACTGCCTCTGTGATAGCAAGTGCCTCCTAAAATGAGTATTTAAGGGATCTTTGCAAAGAAAGCCCATATCTAGAGTCCTTTTAGATGAAGAGGAACAAAGAAGGTAAGATATTATTTCAAGTCAGTGATGGCTATGATTGAACTATCTCTTAAGTACCGTGTATCTTGCAAGCTCTATAATAACATTTGGAATATCAAAACTTGGAAGAATAAAGGAAGAGCATAGTTAATGTTAAAGAGACAACAGTGAGGAAACCTGGATTCATAGCTAGGTCCTTCAGTATCTGTTAGTATCTTTCACTTAAACAGGTATACATAGATGTCATATAAAATAATTAAAAGGAGTGAACAAAAGGATAATTTATTAGAAAAAACTTAAGAGCACATCAAGCCTACATTGCACTCTTGCCTAGATATACAAATATTTGCATTAGGACACAAAACCTCTCCTATACAATAATATACAAGGCTTTAACCAGGAAGCTTGTCAACTTCCTTCATTTGCTATTCCTATTTCGTTCTTTCATAAACAAAGTCATTTATAACAAGCTCCCAGGTGATGCCAATGCTGCTGGTCTGTGGACCATACCTGGAGTATCAAGGCTTTCAAGCATAATGAGCATAACTCACTTGCCTTAGGAAAATTTTCCTAATTCCTATATAGAAGAGATCCACCCAGGAGACTCATTAGCCTCTAGCCCTTGACTCCCCTGTGGAGCATATTGTTTCTCAGGCTTTCTTTGTTAAATATGCATCTTCCATCTTAACTTCCTCATCAAATGCTATGCAATTCTGAGTAGAGCAGGTAAATCTATATTCAGTGCTAAGAGGTAGTGTTTACTTAACGGCATAAATGAGGAATCCACATCAGACAGCTAGCTATAGGTCCAAATCACACTAATGCCCACCTAGCTGAGTGACCACAGGAAAGTATTTTAACCACCTAACTTCAATTTCCTCATCTGTAGAATACAGATGTCAACAACAAATACATCAAAGTTTATTCTAAGGATTACATGAAGTAATCCACGTGGTATAACCTCATGACCACTCAACAAATGCTACTTATTAGTATTATCACAATGCCACAGCACCTACAGTGCTTCTAGGGTATCCTCCCATCTCTGCTCATGATAGCATTTGAGATCTGAAATTCACAAGTTGACTTAGTCCCGTAGAATACTTTGCTCTCATAACTACCAACCAGGTACATCCTCTAAGACAATTTTTTTCTTATAATACTGAGTAAAGATCAACACCTCCAATCTTTACATGTGTATTTTAACATAGGGCTTATTTATCATTCTTTTGGGCTACCCACTACCTTAAACTTTCTATTAGTCAGGGCTTTTACTTGGAAACAACAGCACTGAGTCAAGCTAGTTTTACCAGAAATGGATTTATAGAAGAATATTAGCCAGCTCACAGAATCCCTGAGAGGGACGTAGAACAAGGCTTGGGGGCTCACAAGCAGAGTCAATGAGCCTAGGACACAGTGAGAGAAAAGGCATAGGTACACTGTAGGTCAGTCCTAAGAAACTCCATTAACAATCCTACTCACAGGTTAGTATGCTGGGTTCTGAATGCCAGAAATGCCCCACAGCCACTCTTTAAAAAAAAAAAAAAATCACCTTTACAACCATGCTTGTACACAGTTCAAAAGCCCCAAACGCAGCCATATGAGTTGGCTTTATATACAATCTTGTATATGTACTCCACAGTGGCAACAGAGCCTGGAAATCCATCACTCTCCAGACAAGGACTAATTAGAAAAGGGTTGGGCTGGGTGTTGAATAAGCCAACCTATTATAGTATTTACCAAAACCTACTCCCTATATTTTGGGAGTCTTGCAATTTATGATTACCAGTAGGTGACAGAGCCTACTACAGACTATAGGAAAGAAAATGACTTATACTCACCTACTTAGTGGCCCTCACAACTGAAACATGAGCCCATGACCTAAGTTCCACCAGTCAGATGAATCCACTCAGTTATGAACCAGGAATGCAAAGATGAAAATGTGAGGAACTTAGTCTGGCAATGACAAGAGATGGAACATGATAATATCCCCACAGCAGTTCTCATGGAACCAATCCGAGGTCCATTATTACTACTACAAGGTCAGCCTTGCAAAGTACAGCACCCAGTCTCAGCAGCAGCAGCAGCAATGGTGTGCTTATGGGACATGATCTGGAGTATTGCTCCTAGCTCTGAAGCCCTGAGGAGTCTATGCAAGTAAGTGTCCTCAAAATTAATTCATTTTCTGCTTACAGAGTATAGGGTTGCTTTAACTAAGAACACTAACATATAAATTGCTACCAGTTGCAGTTATAGGCAATAGTCCCTCAGAAAAATGGAACTGGGTATCTGACTTCACTGAAATAAAAAGTGAAAATCCAGTCAGTATTAAGAGATGGGAATGGAAACCTGTGGCACAAATGATCAAATTATCACCCTAGGGGGAGGAGTCAAGATGGCGGAGAAGTAGCAGGCTGAGACTACATTAGGTAGCAGGAGATCAGCTCCATAGCTTATCTAAACATTGCAAACACCTACAAATCCAACGGGAGATCGAAGAGAAGAAGAACAGCAACTCTAGAAACAGAAAATCAACCACTTTCTGAAAGGTAGGACTGGCGGAGAAGTGAATCTAAAACGACGGGAAGATAGACAGCGGGGGGAGGGGCCGGCTCCCGGCAAGCGGCGGAGCAATGGAGCACAAAATCAGGACTTTTAAAAGTCTGTTCCACTGAGGGACATTGCTCCAGAGGCTAAACCAGGGTGAAGCCCACGCGGGGTCAGCGTGGCCCCAGGCCCTGCAGGGTCACAGAAAGATTGGGGGTGTCAGAGTGTCGGAGAGCTCGCAGGTATTAGAACGGAGAAGCCGGCTGCAGAGACAGAGCCGAGGACTGAACTCTCAGCTCGGGGTTACCTTGAACTGGTCGCGCGGGCTGGGTGAACTCGGAGCGCGGCTAGAGGCTGGGGATACGGGAGTGATTGGGTGCTGTCCTCTGGGGGCGCACTGAGGAGTGGGGCCCCAGGCTCTCGGCTCCTCTGGGCCAGAGACTGGGAGGCCGCCATTTTCATTCCTGTCCGCCGGATCTCTACAGAAAGCGTTCAGGGAACAGAAGCTCCCAAAAGTGAACCCGAGCCGATTACTTAGTCCGGCCCCCGGTAAGGGTGGTGCAATCCCACCTCTGGCAAAGACACTTGAGAGTCACTACAACAGGCCCCTCCCCCAGAAGATCAACAAAATATCCAGCCAGGACGAAGTTCATCTATCAAGGAAAGCAGGTTCAATTCCTAAGACAGCAGCGCAATTCCAGAGGAGGAGAAAGCAAAGCACGGAACTCATGGCTTTCTCCCCATGATTCTTTAGTCTTGCGGCTAATTCAATTTTTTTTTCTTTTTTCAATTTTTTTTTCTTTTTTTCTTTTTTCTTCTTCGGCTAAATTTTTAAAAACTTTTACCTTTTTCTTTTTTAACGTTTTTTGACTAGTTTATCTAAATATATATATTTTTTCTTTCTTTTTTATATTTTTTCTTTATTTGTTTTATTTTTTAAATTTTTTTCTTTTTTTTTCTGAACCTCTTTTCATCCCCTTCCCCCCCCCACAATTTGGGGTCTCTTCTGATTTGGTTACAGCTCATTTTTCTGGGGTCTATGCCACCCTTTTAGTATTTTATTTGATCCTTCATATCCTCTTAGCTGGACAAAATGACAAGGCGGAAAAAATCACCACAAACAAAAGAACAAGAGACTGTACCGAAGGCTAGGGACCTAATCAACACAGACATTGGTAATATGTCAGATCAAGAGTTCAGAATGACGATTCTGAATGTTCTAGCCGGGCTCGAAAAAGGCATGGAAGATATTAGAGAAACCCTCTCTGGAGATATTAAAGCCCTTTCTGGAGAAATTAAAGAACTAAAATCTAACCAAGTTGAAAACAAAAAAGCTATTAATGAGGTGCAATCAAAAATGGAGGCTCTCACTGCTAGGATCAATGAGGCAGAAGAAAGAATTAGTGATATAGAAGACCAAATGACAGAGAATAAAGAAGCCGAGCAAAAGAGGGACAAACAGCTATTGGACCACGAGGGGAGAATTCGAGAGATAAGTGACACCATAAGATGAAACAACATTAGAATAATTGGGATTCCAGAAGAAGAAGAAACAGAGAGGGGAGCAGAAGGTCTATTGGAGAGAATCATTGGAGAGAATTTCCCTAATATGGCAAAGGGAACAGGCATCAAAATCCAGGAGATGCAGAGAACCCCCCTCAAAGTCAACAAGAATAGTTGTCACCTAATAGTAAAATTTACAAGTCTTAGTGACAAAGAGAAAATCCTGAAAGCAGCCCGGGAAAAGAAGTCTATAACATACAATGGCAAAAATATTAGATTGGCAGCAGACTTATCCACAGAGACCTGGCAGGCCAGAAAGAGCTGGCATGATATATTCAGAGCACTAAACGAGAAAAACATGCAGCCAAGAATACTCTATCCAGCTAGGCTATCATTGAAAATAGAAGGAGAGATAAAAAGCTTCCAGGACAAACAAAAACTGAAAGAATTTGCAAACACCAAACCAGCTCTACAGGAAATATTGAAAGGGGTCCTCTAATCAAAGAGAGAGCCTAAAAGTAGTAGATCAGAAAGGTACAGAGACAATATACAGTAACAGTCATCTTACAGGCTAATAATGGCACTAAATTCATATCTCTCAATAGTTACCCTGAATGTTAATGGGCTAAATGCCCCAATCAAAAGACACAGGGTATCAGAATGGATAAAAAAACAAAACCCATCTATATGTTGCCTACAAGAAACTCATTTTAGACACGAAGATACCTCCAGATTTATAGTGAGGGGGTGGAAAACAATTTACCATGCTAATGGGCATCAGAAGAAAGCTGGGGTGGCAATCCTTATATCAGATCAATTAGATTTTAAGCCAAAGACTATAATAAGAGATGAGGAAGGACACTATATCCTACTCAAAGGGTCTGTCCAAAAAGAAGATCTAACAATTTTAAATATCTATGCCCCTAACATGGGAACAGCCAACTATATAAACCAATTAATAACAAAATCAAAGAAACACATCAATAATAATACAATAATAGTAGGGGACTTTAACACTCCCCTCACTGAAATGGACAGATCATCCAAGCAAAAGATCAACAAGGAAATAAAGGCCTTAAATGACACACTGGACCAGATGGACATCACAGATATATTCAGAACATTTCATCCCAAAGCAATAGAATACACATTCTTCTCTAGTGCACATGGAACCTTCTCCAGAATAGATCACATCCTGGGTCACAAATCACGTCTCAACCAGTATCAAAAGATTAGGATCATTCCCTGCATATTTTCAGACCACAATGCTCTGAAGCTAGAACTCAATCACAAGAGGAAAGCTGGAAAGAACCCAAATACATGGAGACTAAACAGCATCCTTCTAAAGAATGAATGGGTCAACCAGGAAATTAAAGAAGAATTGAAAAAATTCATGGAAACAAATGATAATGAAAACACAACGGTTCAAAATCTGTGGGAGACAGCAAAGGCAGTCCTGAGAGGAAAATATATAGCGGTACAAGCCTTTCTCAAGAAACAATAAAGGTCTCAAGTACACAACCTAACCCTACACGTAAAGGAGCTGGAGAAAGAACAAGAAAGAAACCCTAAACCCAGTAGGAGAAGAGAAATCATAAAGATCAGAGCAGAAATCAATGAAATAGATACCAAAAAAAACAATAGAAAAAAATCAATGAAACTAGGAGCTGGTTCTTTGAAAGAATCAATAAGATTGATAAACCCCAGGCCAGACTCATCAAAAAGAAAAGAGAAAGGACCCAAATCAATAAAATCATGAATGAAAGAGGAGAGATCACAACTAACACCAAAGAAATACAGACAATTATAAGAACATACTATGAGCAACTCTACGCCAAAAATTTGACAATCTGGAAGAAATGGATGCATTCCTAGAGACCTATAAACTACCACAACTGAACCAGGAAGAAATAGAAAACCTGAACAGGCCCATAACCAGTAAGGAGATTGAAACAGTCATCAAAAATCTCCAAACAAACAAAAGCCCAGGGCCAGACGGCTTCCCAGGGGAATTCTACCAAACATTTAAAGAAGAACTAATTCCTATTCTCCTGAAACTGTTCCAAAAAATAGAAATGGAAGGAAAACTTCCAAACTCATTCTATGAGGCCAGCATCACCTTGATCCCAAAACCAGACAAGGATCCCACCAAAAAAGAGAACTACAGACCACTATCCTTGATGAACACAGAAGCAAAAATTCTCGCCAAAATACTAGCCAATAGGATTCAACAGTACATTAAAAGGATTATTCACCACGATCAAGTGGGATTTATTCCAGGGCTGCAGGGTTCGTTCAGCATCCACAAATCAATCAATGTGATAGAACACATTAATAAAAGAAAGAACAAGAACCATATGATACTCTCAATAGATGCTGAAAAAGCATTTGACAAAGTACAGCATCCCTTCCTGATCAAAACTCTTCAAAGTGTAGGGATAGAGGGCACATACCTCAATATTATCAAAGCCATCTATGAAAAACCCACCGCAAATATCATTCTCAATGGAGAAAAACTGAAAGCTTTTCCGCTAAGGTCAGGAACACGGCAGGGATGTCCATTATCACCACTGCTATTCAACATAGTACTAGAAGTCCTAGCCTCAGCAATCAGACAACAAAAAGAAATTAAAGGCATCCAAATCGGCAAAGAAGAAGTCAAACTATCACTCTTCGCAGATGATATGATACGTTATGTGGAAAACCCAAAAGACTCCACTCCAAAACTACTAGAACTTGTACAGGAATTCAGTAAAGTGTCAGGATATAAAATCAATGCACAGAAATCAGTTGCATTTCTGTACACCAACAACAAGACAGAAGAAAGAGAAATTAAGGAGTCAATCCCATTTACAATTGCACCCAAAACTATAAGATACCTAGGAATAAACCTAACCAAAGAGGCTAAGAATCTATATGCAGAAAATTATAAAGTACTCATGAAAGAAATTGAGGAAGACACAAAGAAATGGAAAAATGTTCCATGCTCCTGGATTGGAAGAATAAATATTGTGAAAATGTCTATGCTACCTAAAGTGATCTACACATTTAATGCAATCCCTATCAAAATACCATCCATTTTTTTCAAAGAAATGGAACAAATAATCCTCAAATTTATATGGAACCAGAAAAGACCTCGAATAGCCAAAGGAATATTGAAAAAGAAAGCCAAAGTGGGTGGCATCACAATTCCTGACTTCAAGCTCTATTACAAAGCTGTCATCATCAAGACAGCATGGTACTGGCACAAAAACAGACACATAGATCAGTGGAACAGAATAGAGAGCCCAGAAATAGACCCTCAACTCTATGGTCAACTAATCTTCGTCAAAGCAGGAAAGAATGTCCAATGGAAAAAAGACAGCCTCTTCAATAAATGGTGCTGGGAAAATTGGACAGCCACATGCAGAAAATTGAAATTGGACCACTTCCTTAAACCACACACAAAAATAGAGTCAAAATGGATGAAGGACCTCAATGTGAGAAAGGAATCCATCAAAATCCTTGAGGAGAACGCAGGCAGCAACCTCTTCAACCTCAGCCGCAGCAACATCTTCCTAGGAACAACGGCAAAGGCAAGGGAAGCAAGGGCAAAAATGAACTATTGGGATTTCATCAAGATCAAAAGCTTGGGCGCCTGGGTGGCTCAGTGGGTTAAGCCACTGCCTTCGGCTCAGGTCATGATCTCGGGGTCCTGGGATCGAGTCCCACATCGGGCTCTCTGCTCAGCGGAGAGCCTGCTTCCCTTCCTCTCTCTCTGCCTGCCTCTTTTGTGATTTCTCTCTGTCAAATAAATAAATCTTTAAAAAAAAAAAAAAAAAAGATCAAAAGCTTTTGCACAGCAAAGGAAACAGTTAACAAAACCAAAAGACAACTGACAGAATGGGAGAAGATATTTGCAAACGACATATCAGATAAAGGGCTAGTATCCAGAATCTATAAGGAACTTAGCAAACTCAACACCCAAAGAACAAACAATCCAATCAAGAAATGGGCAGAGGACATGAACAGACATTTCTGCAAAGAAGACATCCAGATGGCCAACAGACACATGAAAATGTGCTCCACGTCACTCGGCATCAGGGAAATACAAATCAAAACCACAATGAGATATCACCTCACACCAGTCAGAATGGCTAAAATTAACAAGTCAGGAAATGACAGATGCTGGCGAGGATGCGGAGAAAGGGGAACCCTCCTCCACTGTTGGTGGGAATGCAAGCTGGTGCAACCACTCTGGAAAACAGCATGGAGGTTCCTCAAAATGTTGAAAATAGAACTACCCTATGACCCAGCAATGCACTACTGGGTATTTACCCTAAAGATACAAACATAGTGATCCGAAGGGGCACGTGTACCCGAATGTTTATAGCAGCAATGCCTACAATAGCCAAACTATGGAAAGAACCTAGATGTCCATCAACAGATGAATGGATAAAGAAGAGGTGGTATATATACACAATGGAATACTATGCAGCCATCCAAAGAAATGAAATCTTGCCATTTGCGACGACGTGGATGGAACTAGAGGGTATCATGCTTAGTGAAATAAGTCAATCGGAGAAAGACAACTATCATATGATCTCCCTGATTTGAGGACATGGAGAAGCAACATGGGGGGTTAGGGGGATAGGAGAAGAATAAATGAAACAAGATGGGATTGGGAGGGAGACAAACCATAAATGACTCTTAATCTCACAAAACAAACTGGAGGTTGCTGGGGGGAGGTGGGGTTGGGAGAGGGGGAGGGGGTTATGGACATTGGGGAGGGTATGTGCTATCGTGAGTGCTGTGAAGTGTGTAAACCTGGCAATTCACAGACCTGTACCCCTGGGGATAAAAATACATTATATGTTTATTAAAAAAAAAATTGGAAGGGGAGGCGAACCATAAGAGACTATGGACTCTGAAAAACAACCTGAGGGTTTTGAAGGGTCAGGGGTGGGAGGTTGGGGGAACAGGTGGTGGGTAATAGGGAGGGCACGTTTTGCATGGAGCACTGGGTGTTGTGCAAAAACAATGAATACTGTTAGGCTGAAAAAATAAATTTAAAGAAACAGAATGTTTAGAACAAAAAAAAAAAAAATTATCACCTTAAAGAAGCACCCACTGAGGACCACATAACCCCTGCCACAGAAGTATATGACAGGCATGAGGAATTCAAGAGCTGTGGAGCATGGAAGTTGCTTCTAACAGTGCTAGAATGCTTAAAGGGAAAGAATGACAAGCTGAAATCACAAATTCTTGGCTAGAGGCATGAAGTGAAATCCCGAGTTTCCCTGACTGCTAAAAGAATGTCTTATCGCTTTCAGCCGCAGGGCTGAGATAACTGGAAATCAAACTCAAACTTTGATCCTGGAGCTTTCTAAAAATTATAATGTCAGTTGAATTCACAGCCCACTGAGATCACTTATGTGAAAGTAAAAGGATTGATCATGACAGAACAAAACTGAGATCTGGAATGGAAGAAAATGGATGAATTTGGATGTCATAAGTACCCCAAACCCACCAAATCCCATGACAGGCCCTCGCTGACCAAAGCAGCATCATTCTCTTTGTCAGGTGAGAAACAGAAGGAATAAATTATTTATGGTTAATGGAGGTGGCTGTCACAAAAATCAAGTTCTTTAGGTAGCCAGGATAGCAGAGCTGATGGCAGGTTCCATAGTCCATTGCTAGGGATGTCAACAGTGCAGGCTGTAATTCTTAGGAGCAATGACAGCAGTGTCTCCACTGAGGTAGTTCTGCAGCTTGATTCGGAATGTTGTTCCTATCTGCATAGTCCCAAGGCTGGTTCTCTAGCCCAGTGTCCTCTGAATAAATAATTTTCTTCTCAAATCAACCAAATTTGTCTTCTTGCTTATAGCTAAGAACGATTATGCGTAAAAATTTCAATAATGGTTTTTTGTTTTACTCCTGACACCCCTCCCACCCCAAAATATGATCAGAATATAACACATTTCAACTCTGTTTGACTGTTTTTTTTTTAATATTTTATTTATTTGACAGAGAGAAATCACAACTAGGCAGAGAGGCAGGCAGAGAGAGAGGAGAAAGCAGGCTCCCCGCGGAGCAGAGAGCCCGATGCGGAGCTCGATCCCAGAACCCTGGGATCATGACCTGAGCCGAAGGCAGAGGTTTTAACCCACTGAGCCACCCAGGTGCCCCTCTGTTTGACTGTTTTGGAACAAGTCCATTACTGGTCTAAATTTTCCTTACAATAAGAACTCATGCTTAGAGTGACAGGCTCCCTGCCTGGAAAATTTAATAAGAGATTCATGGCTGTTTGCTACTTACCAAGAAAATTTATTTCCTTACACCTTTACCCATCCTTGTCTCTTTTATATGCAGTGTTATTATTCACAGTTTTCCAGTGAATTACCAAAGAAAAGCCAAACACAAATGGCTCCCTATGTCGCAGCAGTCAACTAATTTATCGAATCATAACGTACCAATTCCAACATGAGCAAATGCCTGGTCAATCTAACACCATGACAAACCGAATGTCTGATAAACAGTCACAATCCCTTAGAAAATTTACGGCGAAGACTTTCAAAACCTCCAGCAAAGGGCATAATTGGTGTGATGGTGAAAACCACAGATCAAATATAGCTCATACACTGTTGATAAGGCTATTCCAGTCCCCAAAATAACACTACAAATCTACATATACATGTTTTTGTTTGGGGCTGTAAAGAATAAGAAGTTGTTTTGCTGCATGACACCCATAACAGGTCACTATGATGATGGCTACCCAGTTGGGTTGTTGATGTACCTTTCCAGATTTGTTCTACCTCACCATCTCCTGGGCCTTGGCTATCTTGTTCAAGGAGGATCCAGTCAACCCACCAGGCCCATCTCCTCATCTCCTAACACTACTACCTTGAAGTTTCCACAGGGCCTTCATCTAAGCTACCACAGCAACAGCCACAGTGGCTCTTCTCACTACTTCTAGGTTCAGATGAAGATGGCTGGCTTCTTTTTGTCATTCAAGTTTCAAAGTATTCTCTCTTCTCTCGTTCTCTCTTTCCCTTTGCCTTTTATGTTCTTCATAACACATACGAGTACTTGTTCATGTGAGCTCCATGACACCAGGAATTTTATGTCTTGTTCAATACTGTATCCCTACCTAGAACAGTGCTCACAACACAAGAAGAGCTCTACAAATGTCTGGTGAACAAATAAAGATTGAAATTTTCCCACTGGGTTTGGTCACAAAGAGGTGATGAGCGACCTCAGCAATTTTAATAGAATTCTGATGAAGAAGCCTAATTGAAGAAGGTGGAAAGAGAAAAAATAGACAGAGTACAGGTCTATAGAGAAACATAACTGCATATGGAGGACTGCTACAAGAGTGAGGAGGATATAGAGATTCTCTTTAAAGATGAGCAGATAACGATATTTAAATGCTAATGGAAAGGGAAGAATTCAAGATTCAGACACTTCTCTACTGTTGTTCTTATCCAATCATTCACTCATTCTCTTGCCTTAGGAAATTAAGTGAAACTAATAAAATGACCAGCATGCACTCTTCAGGAAAAGCGCATGTTGTGGAAAATAGTTTCAATAACCAACATATTTGTGTGACAGCGCCATTTTTTGAGCTCAGTGAAGTGAATAAACAAGCTCAACTTTTTGTCATTAGCCTTCAATTGAATAGCAGTTTTCCAAATAAATTCAATCTTTTATGACTCTAAAAGAGCAATTTTATGTTGAAAGCGTTCTATATTCAAGAGAGAGACTTTTAATATTATGTCTGAGAACCAAGGAGACTGCAATGGCTAACATGATAAATAAAAAAAATAATAATTATTTCCTCTTGTAAAATACTTTAGGTAGTAGAAGTTAAAGCAACTAAACATAAAAGCATTTCAATGTTAATTATTTTCAAATCTTTCAGCAACTCCACACAATATGGTAATTTTTAAAGTGGTCAAATTTTGCCATTTTATTCTTCCAAAGGAAGCTCTACTGATTCAGATAAAATTTCTTAAATAAGAAAATTTCACAGTATAACACAATCATCTTAAGTGAGCCCTTTACATGGTCATTTCAGAGAAGACAGTTGATATAAGTGATATATCAGTAAAAACACTTAGTTTTATACTTTAAATTTCTGATTCTGTTAATAAAAGTAATACAAATAAGAAGGCAAAGCAAGAACATGCCCCTGATTCCTATCCCTGCCTAAAATACACCTAGATTTTTTTTAGTTTTTTATTTTAAAAATCCAAATGAGATCTAGAAAATAAGAACAAATACACTCAATATATCAGAAATAACAAATAAGTCTTAAAAGACAGAAGGAAGGTGGCATTGAAAGTATGAAGGGAAGCATAGTCCCAACATAGAAAATATAAGCTGAAAAAAGATGAAGAGATGCCACTGATACTCCAAATTCTGAAGTGGCAAGCACTGATGGGGAAAGTAGCCTGGGAAACTATTCAAGTTACCGTTAGGAGAACCACATTTAGTGCAGCCAGGTGGATCAGCAACTCTGGGACAGATTTCTCTATGATGGTCACAAATCTTTCCCTTCCCTGCATTCACACCCCTGCAATGTGATGTTGCAGCTTTTTCCATCAAGAAGTAGAATCCCTCAGGGGCACCTGGGTGGCTCAGTGGGTTAAGCCTCTGCCTTTGGCTTGGGTCGTGATCTCAGGGTCCTGGGAAGGAGCCCCACATTGGGCTCTTTGCTCAGCGGGGAGCCTGCCTCTCCCTCTCTCTCTGCCTGCCTCTCTGCCTACTTCTGATTTCTGTCAAATAAATAAATAAAATTTAAAAAAAAAAGTAGAATCCCTCATTCCTTGAATCTGGGTTGGCCATTTGACTTGCTTTGACCAATGGGTCATTAGCAAACACGATGCAGGCAAGGCTTGAAAGTCTTTTTATGTTGTTTTACTTAGAACTGAGACAACCATGTGAACAAGCCCCAACTGGCTTGCTAAAGAAAGAGTGGCTTCATAGAGGAGAACCAAGGAGTTCAACTTACTGTCAGACATATAAGTGAAACCATCTGAGACTAGCCAGCCTCAAACCAACCTACAAATTGACAGAAGAACAGAATCACAGAACCATCTATTGGTCACAGACGCATAAACAAGAACAGAAGAGAAAGCAGAGCTCGCCAAGACCAGTTGAGCTACCTAGCAGACCCACAAAATTGTCAGCTAAGTAACTGTGCTATTAAGTCACTAAGTTTTAGAGGGGTTTTTCATGTTGTTACAGCCATACATGACTGATATAAAGTCTCCTTCCAGTACTATACCATACAACACACAGCAAAATCATCTGTCTCTGGGGCGCCTGGGTGGCTCAGTGGGTTAAAGCCTCTGCGTTCGGCTCAGGTCATGATCCCAGGGTCCTGGGAGCGAGCCCCACATCGGGCTCTCTGCTCAGCGGGAAGCCTTCTTCCTCCTCTCTCTCTGCCTGCCTCTCTGCCTACTTGAAATCTCTGTCTGTCAAATAAATAAATAAATAAATCTTAAAAAAAAAATCATCTGTCTCTGGTGAGGATAGTTAATGTGAATGCATACCTTGCCAAGAAAAGTCAAGGTACCTTGTGGCTGTCAACATCTACAAAAAAACAGGGAATGTCACAACCAGAATACTGGCCACTGGCTCACCCTTCTCCACAATAAGTGAAGCAAGCATGGTAAACAGAAGCATTTTTTTAAATTTATAAATAAATAAAAAAATTTTGTTTATTTTTTTTTATTTTTTTAATTTATTTATATTTTATTTATTTATTTATTTTTATTTTATAAATTTAATAAATTTATAAAAATTTATTAAAAAATAAAATAAATAAATTTATAAATAAATAAAACCAGGGTTCACTGGTTATCCACAAGGACTCTTAAATACAAAGATAAACACACAATCAGGAATAATGAAAATGTTTAAGGAAAGGGGAACCTGGGTGGCTCAGTTGGTTAAGCATCTGCCTTCAACTCAGTTCATGGTCTCAGGGTCCTGGGATCGTACCCTGCATCAGGCTCCCTGCTCAGCAGGGAGTCTGCTGCTCCCTCTCCCTCTGTACCTCCCACCGTTCCTGTTCCCTCTCTCTGGCTCTCTTGCTCAAATAAGTCAACACAATCTTTTAAAAAATATTTAAGGAAAAACAACATAATAAAAGAAAAGCATTAAATAACAGAAGAAATAAGAACACGTGAACTCAGTAAGGATAAATATTAGATGGAACATAAAGTAAATTTTAAAGAAATTTAATTATTAATTTTAGTGAAAAAAGACACACTATCCATGAAACAAGATCAGGCTATGAAAAAAAACCAGCAGGTGCCTGGGTGGCTCAGTGGGTTAAGCCGCTGCCTTTGGCTCAGGTCATGATCGCAGGATCCTGGGATGGAGCCCCAAGTCGGGCTCTCTGCCCACCGGGGAGCTTGCTTCCTCCTCTCTCTCTCTGCCTGCCTCTGCCTACTTGTGATCTCTGTCTGTCAAAAAAGAATCTTTAAAAAAAAAAAAAAAGAAAAAGAAAAAGAACCAGCTAGATCTGCGAAATAAAAAATATTGTCAAAATAAAAACTCAATAAATGGGCTGCAAATAGTAGCAATACTTGTGATGAGCATAGCATAATACAGATTAATCAGATCAATTAATTAATTAAAATTAATTAATTTAAAAAATAATTAATTAAAAATTAATTAATACAGATTAAATCATTGATATATACATCTGAGACTAATGTAACATTGTGTGTCAACTATTCTTCAACAAAAAACAACAACAAAAAATAATAAATGGGCTGGGGGACAAATGAATGAACACAGCTAAAAATTAATGATTCCCAAACTGTATCCCCAAAAGAAACAAAAAGATGAAATGTATAAAAAATTTTAAATGAGATACTACTACTATCTAGTGTTGAATTTCCTGATTTTAATTCATTGTAATATGATTATAAATGAGGATATCTTTGCTCTCAGGAAATTTACACTGAAGGGGGTAATAGAGAAGCAATGCTGTAATTTATTCTCAAATGCTTCCCCCAAAATTAATATACATAGAGAGAGAAAATGATAAAGCAAATGTGGCAAGAGGTTAACAGTTTCTAAATCTAATGTACAAGTTCCTTATACTGTTCTTGCAATGTTCCTATCAACTTGAAATTATTTCCAAGTAAATGATATAAAATTGTAAACGACATGGAGAATAAATCCAGAAGATCTGGCCTCATCTATCAAAGCTCCATAAGAAATAACCAGAAAGAACAGAGAAAAGAACCAAAAAAGTAATGGAAGACACACTCTTGTAGCTGAAGAAAGACCCTGACCTTAAAACTGAATGACCAAAAAGGATGAATGAAAATGACCTCATACCTGGACACATTTTTATATAATTTTAAGCTACCAAGGATAAAGTCAAAAAGGTAAAAGGTTTGACAGGAAAGATGGAGGGAGGAAGTGGTGGTGGGGTTATTTACTGAAAAAAAGAATCAGACTAGTATTACATGTCACACCAACTCTAGATTCAAGAAGATACTGGAGGGGCCCCTGGGTGGCTTAGTGGGTTAAGCCTCTGCCTTTGGTTCAGGTCATGATCTCAGGGTCCTGGGATCAAACCCAGCATCAGACTCTCCGCTCAGCAGTGAGCCTGCTTCCCCCTGCCCCCCTGCCTTTCTCTCTGCCTACTTGTGATCTCTGTCAAATAAATAAATAAAACCTCTAAAAAATATATATACTGGATGGGGCGCCTGGGTGGCTCAGTGGTTTAAGCCGCTGCCTTCAGCTCAGGTCATGATCTCAGGGTCCTGGGATCGAGTCCCGCATCGGGCTCTCTGCTCAGCAGGGAGCCTGCTTCCTCCTCTCTCTCTCTGCCTGCCTCTCTGCCTACTTGTGATCTCTCTCTGTCAAATAAATAAATAAAATCTTTAAAAAAATATATATATATATATACAGGAAAAATATATTCAAAGCTCTTGTGAAAATTATTTTGAACCCAAAAAAAATTTTTGATCAAAATATTATTCAAATATGAAGAAAAAATAAATTTATTTTCAGAGATAGCATTAAAAAAGTTATCTCTTATAAGCCCTCTACAAAAAATTTGTGATATATCAAAACATCATATTGTATACTTTAAATATACATAACTTTTATTTGTCCTCTGTAAAGCTGGGTGGGGGTCAATATGTGAATGCCAGAAAAACAAATTAACAAAAAAAATCTAAGAAAGGGTAAAACAAACAAACAAACAAACAAAAAAACAAAACAAAAACCTACACATATAATGATGAGCAATGAAATTGGTAAGACATTAGCTAAATAAATTTTATTATTAAAATAATAATGATCTGGAACTATTATCTCAGATGATCTCAGAATGGGAGGGAGATACCAGGAGGAGGAAGTAGAATGAACCAGAATATTGAGGTCCCTGCCTTGTTTAGAAAGGACTGACTTACTGGTTTATTTTAGATACTGATAAAAAAAAAAAATGTTGACATGTATCCCTTAAAAGTAAAGGTTAATAACCTCTAGAGTCCAAAGGAATAGAACATATAACTTCCTAACCATAGCAAGGGAAAAACAGAACACAAATATTCCAATCAAAACAAGAGCAGAAAAAGATGAAAAAAATAATAATTTAGAAGTATATAAAACATACATTACAAAGTAACATTGCAAGAACAATCCAAAACATATCAACAATGATAAGAAATGGCAAATTAAGTACTCTATACTCTATTAAAAGTAGAAAGCCATGGTGCCTGGGTGGCTCAGTGAGTTAAAGCCTCTGCCTTCAGTTCAGGTCATGATCCCAGGGTCCTGGGATTGAGCCCCACATCAGGATCTCTGCTCAGCGGGAAGCCTGCTTCCCCCTCTCTCTTTGCCTGCCTCTCTGCCCACTTGTGATCTCTGTCTGTCAAATAAATAAATAAAATCTTAAAAAAAAAAAAAAGTAGAAAGCCATTTTGTATTATTAAACCCAGCTACATAGGCTCTCTATCCCAGACACATCCCAAACCAAATGACTCAGAACAAAAGTAAGTAGATATTACATGCTTTTTAAAAAGTAAAGTACACTCTATATGAATTCATCATATGTGGAATTTAAGAAACAAAACAGATGAACATATGGGAGGGGAAATAAAAATGGAGAGAGGAAAACAAACCAGACTTTTCAATTTTTTTTTTTTAATTCTTTACTTACATTCAATTTAGTTAACATACACTGTATTATTAGTTTTGGGAGTAGAATTTAGTGATTCATCAGTTGCATACAAGGTGCCCTACTTAATGCCCATCCCCCAATTACCACTTCACCTCACCCTCCTCCCCTCCTGCAACACTCAGTTTGTTTCCTAGAGTTCAGCATCTCTTACGGTTTGCCCTCTGCTTTATTTTCATCCTACTTTATTTTTTCCTTCCCATCCTCTGAGTTCATCTATTTTGTTTCTTAAATTCCACATATGAGTGAAATCACATGGCATTTGTCTTTCTCTGACTGACTTATTTCACTTAATACCCTCTAGTTCCATCTATGTCAATGCAAAGTGCAAGACTTCATTCTTTTTGATGGTTGAGAAATATTCCATAGTATATATATACCACCTCTTTTTTATACATTCTTCTGTTGATGGACATCTGGGCTCTCCACATTTTGGCTATTGCAGATATTTCTGTTATAAACATTGGGGTGCATGTGCCCCTTTGCATCACTGTTTGTATACTTTGGATAAATATCTAGTAGTACGATTTCTGGGTCATAATGTAGCTCTATTTTTAACTTTTTGAGACTTAAGGATAGAGGACAAACAGAGGGTTGATGGAGGGAGGTGGGTAGGGGATGGGCTAGATGGATGATAGGGATTTAGGAAGGTACTTGCTATCACGAGCATTGGGTGTTGTAGGTAAGTGATGAACAACTGAATTCTACTCCTGAAATCACTATTGCACTGTATGTTAACTAACTAGAATTTAAATGAAAATTTGAAGGAAAAAAAGTGAAGTTTTCAATTTGAAAATAAAAAATTTAAAAAACAATCCAAAATAAAAAGAGTAATCAGACATAAAGTTCAAAATATCAAGTGAGTATGTATATATATATACATATATATATTTATATAAAATCAGGATATTTCATATGATAAAGCACGCAGACAAGATATATCAAGAAATTAGGTAGTCTTAAAACATAAAATCTGATAGAAATGCAAAAAATAAATCTATAATCACAGTAGGAGACTATAACATTCTTCTCTCAATTCATAACAAATAAAGTACACTATAATATTAGAGATATAGAAATTTTTAATTTAAGTTTGATTTGAACAAACAAGGCTTGATCAAATTGATATGTAGAAAAGGACTATAGCATGATCTGCTTATAAAGTCATGCTGACCAGAATCTTAACAATGATCTTAGCATTCATATAATTCTACTCCAGATGCATTTCTGGCATTGAGGGCTGTTCCAAATCAATCATTCATATCACTGTTGGACAAATATTATAAAGCTCCACATTGTGAGGTCTTGGTGATAGCACCTCCTGAAAGTTAACAAGTACATACGGAAAGAGGAAAGGCTTGGGTTTGAAGGAATGTTATAAAACAGCAGCAGATGGTAAAGCCATCTTTTGACACAGAAAATCGGAAAACCAATCCATTTAAAGTAGGATGTATAGCACATGCCCTGTATTTATTACTGAGTTTTAAATATATAAATATAAAATGGTATGACCTGTTAAAGTCGTGGGCTCATTGAAAACTCTGACATTTGGAAGCACAGCATCTGTTACAAGCCATTCACTCTTCTTCCCCTTACTATTACACACAAAAATAACTGTATTATATCTTATATCTTGCTCAGCAAATTTGATTTACCCCAAAGTTGAATGAGTTAAAGTGATAGCAATCTATGTTGCAAAATAATTTCTAAAGGAAAAAGCCTGATTTGATGAGTAAAATCCTTGTAAGGAAAAAAATAAAATAAAATAAAACCTGGAACTAGAACTAGATAGGTCAAAAGTGCTCATCTTTCTTCTTTGGCCACAACAATTCACAAATTCCTTACACAATTATGAAAGCGTCTGAGTCCTACCCAAACATCTCTTATGAGAAAAACAGAGATGATGGTGACTCTAAAAGATTTCACACAAAGTTATCAATTTATTCTACCAAATATTGCCCCCAAGATCATAAAAGAACCTTGTGTGTCTGCATGCTAACACTATAAATGTTAAAACATTTGAGTGAGATAAGAGTAGAAAATTTTAGATTGAAAGGGAGACTCTAAAGCATTGACAAGTAATAACATAAACCTACATACACCCTAGGATGTGTTTATAGTAATGGATATAGCACAATTTTGATAATCATTTACAAAGATTCATTTTAACAATGCAACATAATTTAAGAGGTTCTGTATTTGTTTCCCAGGACTCCTATACCACAAACTCAGTGGCTTACACAGAAATTTGTGGTCTCAAGTCTGGAGGCTGGAACTCCAGTTCAAGCTTTCAGTAGGGTTGTTGCCATCCGAAGGCTATGAGGAACAATTTGGTCTATGCCTGTCTCCTAGTTTTTAGTGATTTCCTGGCAATCTTTGTTGTCCCTTACCTTATAACATATCACCCCAAGGTCTGCCTTTATAGTCACATGATGCCCCTGCCTGTGTGTCTATCTCTATGTCCAAATTTCCCCCTCCTTTTTTAAAAGATTTTATTTTTTTATTTGAAAGAAAGAGAATGAGAGAGAGAGACTGAGAGAGCATGAGACGGGAGAGGGGCAAAGGTAGAAGCAGACTCCCTGATGAGCAGGGAGCCTGAAGCGGGACTCGTTCCCAGGACTCCAGAATCATGACCTGAGCCAAAAGCAGATGCTTAACCAACTGAGCCACCCAGGCACCCTAAATTTCCCCATTTTATAAGGACACCAGGCATATTGGATTAAAACCTCCCCTAAGCACATCATTTTAACTTAATTACCTCTGTAAAGACCTTATCTCCAAATAAGGTCACAGAGATACTTGGTAACTCCAATGTATCTTTTTTGAAAATGACATAATTCAACCCATAACAGTTACCTTAAGGTAAGTAGTAAATACATGTTTATTAGCAAGATCACACAATGGCCTTGGCAGTGAGAAACAGTAGCAATAAATAACTATTTAGAGTTTACTAATTCCAAAAGACCATACCCTATAATCCGAACTCTTCCCTTTCAATGCATCCATAAATGAATTCCAAAACAAACACCCTATTTTCCACTAGTCTCAAATGCAGGTATCCTACTTATAATAAATCTGGAGGAAAAATCCTACTCTTTCCTTGGCCTCCTCATTACATACACATGTATACCTGCACATACACAGTCTCATGCATACACCCATACACCCAGCAAGCCCACATGGTAGCTTATTATCTGAACACAAATAAGCTCTTTTTAAAAAAATTACGTATCAAAAAATATGATGTTTATACTATGTAGGCAAACACTTCACTGTAATTTAAGGAACCCAAAGATGAGCCTGTCTTCCCCTAAAATAAAGTGATACACCAAAATTGCAGGTCAGGATAAACTAAACATGAAAACAAATGTATTTCAAAACATGTTATTTCATAGTACAATAGAATACGAGATCATTATTAATAGAAAATAGATCCTAATTCTAAATAATAATTTTGCTTTAAAAGGTTATTTCTAAGAATATGATGAACTATAAAACTACTGGCTCTCCTTTTTTCATAGAAACACTGACTTAACAATACATGTACCAGAATACCTCTGTGAGAACTCAAGAGGTAAAAAAATCTACAGCATCCAGGCCACTGGAAAACTAAGAAGAGATTCCAGTGAAAAGAGTGGGAAAATTTGTACCATTTGGCATACCTGTCCATGTCCCTTACCCTATGCAGCATAGCACAGAGCATCTAGGAGGAAACTTCATACCAGAGCTCCTTCCTCAGCATGGAAATATGAAGGACACTCTACCTTCAAAATTCTGCCTCATATAAAGGCTTCTGTCTTCGTGTCTGTCTTTGACTACTCTGAGTGCTGGCAGGACCACACCAGCAGAGCCTGCTTCCCCCCCTCTCTCTCTCTGCCTGCCTCTCTACCTACTTGTGATCTCTCTCTGTCAAATAAATAAATAAATAAATGAAATCTTTAAAAAAAAAAAAAAGTAAAAGATCAAAAGATAATCTTCGAAGCTGCAAGAGAAGGTCCAAAAGAGAATCTTGGAAGCTGATCACTCTCTCACTCTCTCTGTCAAGTAAATAAATGAAATATTAAAAAAAAAAAAAATGAAGGAAAGATATTAACTAAACTTATGTGGTGATCATTTCACAATATATACAAATACTGGATCACAATACTGTACACCTAAAGCTAATACAATATCACATGGCAAATACATCTCAATTTTTTAAAGATTTTTTTTTTTTATTTGACAGAGAGAGATCACAAGTAGGCAGAGAGGCATGCAGAGAGAGAGGGAAGCAGGCTCCCCGCCAAGCAGAGAGCTCAATGCGGGGCTCAATCCCAGGACCCTGGGATCATGACCTGAGGTGAAGGCAGAGGCTTTAACCCACTTAGCCACCCAGGCACCCCATTTTTTAAGATTTTATTTATTTCTTTGATAGAGAACACTAGCAGTGGGGAGAGGAACAGAGAGAGGGAGGAGCAGATTCCCCACTGAGCAGGGAGCCCAATGTGAGGCTCAAACCTAGAACACTGGGATCATAACCTGTGCTCTGGGCAGATGCTTAACTGACTAAGCCACCTGGGTGTCCCCCAAATACATCTCAATTTTAAAGAAAGATATTAAGATGTTCCTAGATTTAAAAAATTAATTCAAAAAAAGCTGAGGGAATTCATTACCAATAAACCTGCTTGACAAGAAATGCTAAAGGGAGTTATTCACATTGAAACATAAGGACAATAGACAGTAACACAAAGCCATATGAAAAAATAAGATTCTCCAGTAAAGGTAAATACATGGACTAACACAGTACCCTGACCTATTTAATTTTGGAGCATAGAATTTAAAGGACAGAAACACTTTTTTAAACCATAAGTCTATGTCAATGAATATATAATATACAAAGATGTCATTTGTGGCAATAACAAAAAGGACGTTGGAACAGTAAAGGCTTTTTGTGTGTTAACTGGTTGTTATCAGTTTAAAATAGAAGCTATAACTTTAAGAGTATTTACATAATTGGAATGGTGACCACAAAGAAATTATCTATAAAATATACATCAAAGGAAATGAGAAAGAAATCAAACCACATGGTTACCAAAAGTCAATGAAACACAGGAAGACAGACAGAAAAGAAGAGAAAAAAAAAAGGTACAAGATATACCCAAAACAGGAACGCTTGGTTACTTAGTTGACGTAGTTAGTTAATTGTCTGACTAAGTAACCAAGCGATCCTATTTTGGGTATATCTTGTACCTCTTTCTCCTCAGGTCATGATCTCAGCGTCCTGAGAGCAAGCCTACTTAATATATTCTCTTTCCCTCTCTGTCTCCCCTTCCTCTCTCCATCCCCCTGCCAAAAAAAAAAAATTAATAAAATAATAAAAAATACACAGAAAACAATTAACAAAATTAGCAATAATAAATCTTTCGTTATCAGTAATTAATGTAAATGTAAATGGATTAAATTTCCATCAAATGACATAAGTTGGCTGAATGGGTTTTTTAAAATATCCAATTATTGGGGCACCTGGGTGGCTCAATGGGTTAAATCTCTGCCTTCAGGTCAGGTCGTGATCTCAGGGTCCTGGGATGGAGCCCTGCATGGGGCTCTCTGCTCAGTGAGTAGCCTGCTTCCCCCTCTTTCTCTTTACCTGCCTCTCTGCCTACTTGTGATCTATCTCTGTCAAATAAATAAAATCTCTAGAAAAATAAAAAATAAAAATAAATAAAAATAAAAGATCCAATTATATACTGATTACAAAGGACTCGTTTTATTTTTTTCATTTAATTTATTCATTTTTCATTTATTTCATTTCATTCAATTATCCAACATATACTAGATCATTAGTTTCAAATGTAGATTCCAATAACTAATCAGTTGCATACAACACCCAGTTGCATATAACACCCAACACATCATGTGCCCTCCTTAACAAGCATCACCCAGTTACCCCACCCCCCCACCTACCTCTCCTCCAGCAACCCTCAGGTTGTTCCCTATAATTAACAGTCTTTCCGGGCACCTGAGTGGTTCAGTGGGTTAAAGCCTCTATCTCCGGCTCAGGTCATGATCCCGGGGTCCTGGGATCGAGCTCCACATTGGGCTCTCTCTCTGCAAGCAGCCTGTTTCCTCTCTCTCTGCCTGCCTCTCTGCCTACTTGTGATCTCTGTTTGTCAAATAAATAAATAAAATCTTTAAAAAAAAAAAAAGAGTCTTTTAAGGTTTGTTTCCCTCTCTGATTACTTCCCATTCAATTTTCCCTCCCTTCCCCTATGATCCTCTTTGCACTGTTTGTTATATTCCACATATGAATGAAACCATATGATAACTGCCTTTCTCTGATTGGCTTATTTCACTCAGCATAATACCTTCAGTTCCATCCACATCAATGTAAATGGTAAGTATTCATTCTTTCTGATGGTTGAGTAATATTCCATTGTATATATAAAACCACATCTTCTTCTTCTTATTATTATCATTATTACTTTTAAGATTTATTTATTTGACAGAGAGAGACAGAGAGAGAGAGAAAACACAAGCAGGGGGTGTGAGAGAGGGAGAAGGAGGTCTCCTGCCTAACAAGGAGCCCGATATAGGGCTCAATCCCAGGATCTTGGGATCACGATCTGAGCTGAAGAAAAAGGCTTAACGACTGAGCCACATAGGCACCCCTATAACCCAAATTTTCTTTACCCATTCATCTGTGAATGGAGATCGAGGCTCTTTGCATAGTTTGGCTATTGTGGATATTGCTGCTATAAACGTCAGTGTGCATGTGTCACTTCAGATCCCTACACTTTTTAACAAGAGACTCATTTTAGATGCAAAGACACACATAAGCTGCAAGTGAAAGGATTAACAAAAATCCATGCAAATAGCAACCAAAAGAAAGCTGGAGTGCTTATACTAACATCAGACAAAATAGACTTCAAATAAAAAAACTGTTAACAAGAGACCAAGAATCACATTATACAAATGTTGAACAAGAACATATAATTCTAAACATTTATGCACCAAACGTCAGAGCTCCTAAATGTATACAGCAAAGACAAATTGAAGGGAGAATACACAGCAATGCCCTACTTTCAATAATGTATAGAATCGCCAGACAGAAAATCAATAAGGAAACATTGAACTTATAGTACATGTTAGAACAGATATATCTAGGATACATAAAGAACATTCCATCCAACAGCAACAGAATACAGATTTTTCTCAAGTGAACACAGATCCTTCTCCAAAATTGACCATATTGGGCCACAAAACAAGTCTTACCAAATTCAAGAAGATTGTAATCATACAAGTATTTTTCCAATCATAATGAAATTAAATTAGAAATCAATAGCACAGGGGTGCCTGAGTAGCTCGGTGGGTTAAAGCCTCTGCCTTCAACTCAGGTCATGGTCCCAGGGTCCTGGGATCCAGCCCCACATCAGGCCCTCTGCTCAGTGGGGAGTCTGCTTCCTCCTCTCTCTCTGCCTGCCTCTCTGCCTACTTGTGATCTCTATCTGCCAAATAAATAAATAAAATCTTTTAAAAAATTTTTTAAAACAAAAATTAAAAAAAAAGAAATCAATAGCACAAGGAAAATTGGAAAATCCACATATACGGAAATTAACACATTCTTAAACAACCAATGGATCAAAGAAGAAATCATGAGGGAAATTAGAAAATACCTTCACACAAATGAAAAGTAAAACTTATGAGATGCAGTGAAAGCAGTGATAGTTTATAGATATAAATGCATACATTAAAAAAAGAAATATCTCAAATTGACAAACTAGTTTAAACTCCTCAAGAAACTAGAAAAAGAAGAACAAACTAAACCCAAAAGTAGCAGAAGGAAGAATAAAGTTTAGAGCAGAGATAAGCAAAATAAAAAAGAAAAACATATGACAAAATCAACAAAAGAGCTGGTTTTAAAAGCAATTAACCAAACTGACAGAGTATTAGCTAGATTAATTAAGGAAAAGAAGAACATTATCACAGATGCCACAGAAACAAAAAGGATTATGAGAGAATACTATGAACAATTCTACTCTAAGAAACTGAATAACATAGAACAAATTAAAAAATTCTTAGAAATACAACCCACCAAAACTGAATCATGAAGAAACAGAAAATGTGAACAGATAAACAGGGAGTAAGGAGGTCAAATTGGTAATTAAGAAGTCCAAACAAAATACATTATATGTTAATAAAAAAAAATTTTTTTTAAAGTCCAAACAAAGGAAAGTCAAAGACCAGATGACTTTACTGGATGATTCTACCAAACATTTAAGAATTAACACCATTTTTATTCAACATGGTACTGGAAGTCCTAACCAGAGCAATTAGGGGGAGAAAAAAGAAAAGAAAAGAAAAGAAAAGAAAAACAAGACTTCCAAATCAGAAAGAAAGAAGTAAAACTCTCACTTGCATTTGCAGAGGACATGATTATATATAGAAAACCCTAAAGATTCCACCAAAAAGCTGTTAAAATGCACAAGTGAATTCAGTAAAGTTTTGGATACAAAATTAATTTACAAAAAATCTGTTGCATTTCTATACACTAGTAATGAATTATCAAAATAAAAAAAATTTAGAAAACAATCCCATTTATGATTGTAGCAAAAAGAATAAAATATCTAGAAATAAATGTAACCAAGGAGATTTTAAAAACCTCTACACTGAAAACTGTAAAACATTAAGAAAAAAAACTAAAGGAGACACCAATAAATGAAAAGGCATTCTGTGTTCATGAACTGAAAAATTAATATTTTAAAATGTACACACAACCCAAAGCAATCTACAGATTCAATACAATTCCTATCAAAATTCCAATGGCATTTTTTACAGAACTAGAACAAACAACCCTAAAATTTGTGTAGAACCCTAAGAAACCCCAAATGGCCAAAGCACTCTTGAGAAAGAAGAACAATGCGGGGCGCCTGGGTGGTTCAGTGGGTTAAAGCCTTTGCCTTTGGCTCTGGTCAGGATCCCAGAGTCCTGGGATCAAGCCCCACATCCAGCACTCTGCTCAGCGAGGAGCCTGCTTCCTCCTCTCTCTCTCTCTCTCTCTGACTGTCTCTCTGCCTACTTGTGATCACTGTCTGTCAAATTAAAAAAAAAAAAAAAATTTTTTTTTTTTTTTTAAAGAAGAAGAACAATGCTGGAGGCATTATACTCACTGATTTCAAATAACATTGCCAAGCTATAATACCAAAACTTTATAGTATTGGCACGAAAACAGACAAATCCATAGAATAGAAAACAGAGCCTAGAAATAAACCCATGCATATATGGTCAACTAATTTATGACAAAAGCCAAGAATACACAATAGGAAAAGTCTCTTTAACAAATGGTTTTAGGAAAACCGGACAGCCACATGCAAAAGAATAAAATTGGATCACTGTCTTATACCATACACAAAAATTAATTCAAAACAGATTAAAGACTTCAATCATAAAGTGAAATCATATTTATGATTTATGAAATCATAAAGCTCCAAGAAAGAAACATATGCAGCTGGTAAGCTCCTTGACACTGGTCTTGGCAATGATTATTTTGGATTTGATACCTAATGGTCCAGTGTTGCTGGAACATGTGTGGATAGGAGTGGTTGGCAAGAAAGAAAACTGTGCAGGAGATACAGCACTGAGGACCTTATGATCCTACGTCTGGGTTTTAATTCACAATTGAAAGAGAACTGCAGAAAGGTTTTAAGCAGGAGAGTTTTGCATTTGAGGACAATAATTCTGGTGGCAATAGGAAAGGTGAACTGAGATGGAAGAATTTTAATGGAAACTGTTGCACTGTCTCCAAAATAGATGATGCAAGTCTGAACTTGGGCAGTGGGAAAGGAGTGAATGAGATGTTTGCCAGAGATATTTACGAGACAGGAGTTGATGGCTGTGGAAAATGAGACAGAAGGGAAAACTAAGGAAGAACTTCAAGCTTCTCTAAAGGAAAAAGAAAAAAAAATTATCTCAAAAGAAAAAAGGCACTAAAGTGAAAGAAAGCTGCTAAAGAAGGAATAGATTCTCTTGTCCCATTCCCCCAAAGAATATTTTCTTTTCCCTAAAATCATTGAAACAAATTTCTAAACAGACACTTTGAATTTAATTATAAAGCTAAAAAACGTAGACTATTAAAATCTAATCCGGTATACCTTTACTAAGTTTTTACTGACTTTTAAATAAGCAGTTAGATAAGACTAAGTCTTCCACATGTAGGCTTATATGTGTCTCAAGGAATCATACAGGCTTCATTTTTCTTGAGCAGTTACAAAAGGTTTCTACTCTAAATGGGAAGAAAAATCTAATTTGATAATATTTTCTTTCCTCAAGTAGCAGTCAAGTACATAATTATTTTTTAAAGTGGTGATAGAAAAGTCAATCACATTATCTTCATGGTAACCATTTCTCAGGCTTACAACACAACCACATTCCAATTGGATGTTCACAACCTCTGAAAGGATGCTGCCCTCATCAGGATCCAACTTCCTTCTAAAGAAACTTATGCAAAGGACCTGATGGGATGGGAAGAACAAATACAGCTGTCCAAACTATAGCAAAGTAATTCGCTTTTATGTACCTGAGGATTTGCTATTGAAGTATTAAGATAATTATCAAATCTCAGCTTTAATTGTCCCAGTGAAGAACTGATCTAAAAAAAAGAACAGGCTCTTAGAAATTCAGAAAGCAGTTTCCTGTACATTTTGTAACTTGAAGAGGACTTTGCAATCCAAGTAGCACTTTCTGCAACAGAGTAGGAGAACTTTAGAAGGAATAATACAACAACAAACAAGGAAGACCTGGTTATTACACAGGCACAAGTAAAGAGAAATAATATTATAATAATATTCTGAACACTGAATCTGAAATTAATTGAGCAAGGTAGAGAAACTTTGCAGGCAAGTAGAAACACTGAAATCCTCTCCCTTCACGACTTGGAATATGACCATTTCAAAGCAGAAAGGTTTAAATTCCCAGATTTAGAGGTGCTTTTTTGATCTAGCTTAGTGAATGAGGACATTGCTTTTCTTAGTCTAGCTTAATGTTTGATGACATCCTTGCTTTCCCCTTCACATCCCTTTTCAGTTTAGCCTTTTGCAGCCCTGAAGAGGACCTAGATTCCCTTCAGATTTGCAAATTCTAGACACCATGTGATCCTCAGAACTTTTTTCCACTACCTGGCATCCAGGCATCCTTGCCAACAATTCCTCCATCTCCTTTAGGAAACTTTCTCTTTCATGGGATACAGTATTAGTCAAACTATAATCAAGGTGCCCTACCCTCAACCTTTGATGAAATTCAAAGAAGTCCCTCAAGAGTCCCTCTGAGAGATGAGATTCTTTTTCCACCTATCACCCATGGTCTGGGGGTTCAGCCTTTCAGATTCCCTATCCTAGTTCTTCAATCTCCCATAATTTACTTTATTTATAGCACTATGTGTCTGAGCCAGGTTCTCTATACTTTCCATCAATCCCGGGGACTGAGATCCTTCCCAACCAAAAAAACCTCTTTTGCTTAAGGTAACTAAAATTGGTTTCTTCTACTCACAACTCAAACACAATGACGGGTTCATAACACTGGAAATACTGTTTGTCATTTTTAAACCTTTTTGTTGAATCTAAACTAAACCCAGAACACAATTTGGGTTATAGAAGAGACTCTTAATGTAATAACCTGGAATGCATACAAAGTAGTGTTGCAAGACATTACCACACTTCCAAAAATCTCTATAAAATCCATATTCCTTAACAGCAAAGGATTCAAGCAGATTGAAGAGGATCAGGAAACCCAGTGATACTGGGGGTTCCCAATTAGATGAAACTGTTATTTATCTTCCCAGCATTAAATTATACCTAAGCCTCTTGACATCAGATAAACTTAAATTATCCTTTAGCTTCCTAGGCAGAATTTCTACATTTAACTTAATTTCCCTTAGCCATTTCCTGGCAGCTTTAACTTGTCTTCCCTGAGCATCTCAGGGGATGGTTTCAATAGGTAGGGCAGAGCATCCCTGAGAAACGCAGCCAAGTTTTATCAACTGGAAAGAACATATACCCTTTTTCAATTAACTCACATTCCTTATAGATTAATAATAATTCACTCTGAGTAGGTGTACTGTTTTTATTACACAATATTTCCGTCACTGTGCAGCTGTGTATCCTTAGATGCCCCAGAATGGAGCCAGGTTTCTCCCACCAGCAGGATTCATTATGTCTCACTCTAGGTGAAAGGCAGAAATCAGGAGGAAAAAAAGAGTATAAATGTCAATATCTTTCTTTCACATTAAGAAGAATCAAAATTCTGACTGAAATTTAAAAGAATAAGAAATAGCAGTAAAACAAACAAAATAAACCATTTGAAGAACTAAAGTCATTATAACATTTAAATAATGAGGGGGAAATGAAGAAGAGATAAAGTAAATAAATTATATCTTTTCATTTGAAGTTAAAATTCGTTATCAGTGTTCTATTTCTGCATGACAACTTCTTACAGATTTATCAGCTTAAAACAACACAAATTTATTATATCACAGTTTTCTGTGAGTCAGGAGTCTGGGCACAGGTTAGCTGAAAGCTCTGTTCTGGATCTCATTAGGCTGAAAGCAAGGTGTCAACCAGGGCTACAATCACATCTGAGGCTTGGAGCCCTTTTCCAAACTCTCTGTTGGCAGTATTCATTATCTTGCAGTTTGACTGAAGTCCCTGATTTCTTGCTACTGTCAGCCAGGGTTTGCTCTCCACAGCTAGGTCCTAGCCAGATGGCTCTCTTCTCTCAACATATGACAGCTTTCTTCTTCAAGTATGGTAGGAGAATCTTTTTCTTTTTTTTTTTAAAGGCCTGGTCCCTTTTTTAATGACTCATCCGATATGTTACCCGGACAATCTTTGCATTAACTAAAAGTCAACTGACTAATAACCTAATCATCAGAGTAACAGGCCATATTCACAGGCACCACCAACTTCCAAGGCAAAAGGATTTATACAAGGCATGCAAACCATGGAGAGAATCTTTGGAGCCATGTTAGAATTCTGCCTAGCACAACAGTCACGATCTAAAGTAGGTAAATCAAAATACAGAGGAACAAGCATACTATCCAAGCTTATATTTAGAAATTTTACAACTAAAAAAAAAAAAAAAAAAAACCAGAGTTAAACATAGACTGCTTTTGAGAAATAAATCTGGGCAGGAAGGAAAATTGTTGCTTTTTATTAAATGCTTTTATGTACTATTTGATTTTTTTTTTAACCCTATACATACATTATCCCAACCAAAGCAAAGGAAAGTTCATTAACAGATTATATGGTTTATTTTTACTTTGTGTGTCATCTAAAGCTATGAACATCCCTAACTTCTTGACATAACTCCCTCCTGTTCTTCCTAAATTTCATACTAATTGCTTCTTTTCACTTTATTTTATATTACACAAGAAATAATGCTATTGTTGAAAATTAGAAACCAAAGATGGGGCAGTGGAAATATCCCACATTCACAGGCTCATTTTCCTCTACTCCTCTTTTTTTTTTTTTTTTTTTTTTTTTTTTTTTTTTTTCCTTTTTATTTATTTATTTTTTTTTTTCAGCGTAACAGTATTCATTCTTTTTGCACAACACCCAGTGCTCCATGCAAAACGTGCCCTCCCCATCACCCACCACCTGTTCCCCCAACCTCCCACCCCTGACCCTTCAAAACCCTCAGGTTGTTTTTCAGAGTCCATAGTCTCTTATGGTTCGCCTCCCCTCCCCAATGCTCCTCTTAAGTGTTCAAGTTAGTCTGGATTGACTATAAACTTATTTTCTTAATCCTCCTCTTACTCTCCCTAGATGACTTCATCCATTCTTATGGCTTCAAGTATCTTCTCTGTGCTGATGATTCTCAAATATACACTTAGAGCTGTGACCTCTCTACCTCCCTCTTGAGTTCCACATACATATTTTTTTTTCCATTCCACATACATATTTTTAATTTTCCTAGATGTCTCCAACTGCTTAATGCACTAGCATCTCAAATCTGTTAAGTCTAAAATTTATTATTTGCTATTGCCAAGCTTCTCCTCATATTTCCTCTATCATTTGATAGTATAACCATTTACTCAGTCTTTCAAACTATACAATTGTCATCTGTCACACCTGCTTATTTCTCACCATTCATGGTGACCAAGTCCTCTTGACTATACATCAGACTTGTTGCACATCTGACACTATCTCACCATCACCACTGCCACCCCTTGGCCAACCCTCATTTTTCTTATTTCCATCTACCAATCTCCCACTTTCTAATCTATCCTCTATGCCCCAGGGGTCATTTTCCTAAAAGCCAGATTTGATTATACAACTTGCTGATTGGAAACTTTCTTTCTCCTTAATTTCCTTCAAAATAAAGCCCAACGCAACTTTCATCTTCATCTTCATCACTTCATCATCTCTCCCTTGATGCTCCTTCTCACCACTCTCCCATGCAAACCCAATCTATCTTCTAGTCATACTGAATTTCTCACCATTTGATAAACATGCCATGTTCCTTTATAATTACTTAATTCTACACATGCAATCTTCTCTGTCTAAAATATTCTAGGCTCATCAACTCTTGTTCCTCTCTTGTCCTCCCCAATTTCACCTTCTTGCACACTGCTTCCTATAGCAAACTTCTCACCATTTTATGAACACACCTGATCTTGACAATCCTATGTATTTTCACTATTTTTCTCTCTATATGGGGTGCATTTATCAAAGACCTACTCATTTTTCAAGATCCAGCTCAAATTCTGCCTCCTCTAGCAAAGATTTCCTCATTGTACACAGAACAACTTATTCTCTTAACAATATACAATTTTAATATGATTACTGTGTTTTTCATTATTATCTCATTATCTTCCTGACTCAACCAAGACCATCTTCAGAATAGATAACCCCTATTATTTCTATATCATTAGAACCAAGTACAATTCCTAGCACATACAAAATCTTATAAAACCAAATTAATTTGTTTTTTTTGTTGTTTTTTTTTTAAAGATTTTATTTATTTATTTGACAGAGAGAGATACAAGTAGGCAGAGAGGCAGGCAGAGAGAGTGAGAGGGAAGCAGGCTCCCTGCCGAGCAGAGAGCCCGATGCGGGACTCGATCCCAGGACCCTGAGATCATGACCTGAGCCGAAGGCAGCGGCTTAAACCACTGAGCCACCCAGGCGCCCAACCAAATTAATTTGTGCACATAGGCCAGTTGATTTATGAAAAAGGAGACAATATGGCACATACACATCCAAAAAAGTGAATCTTGCCCTTCCCTCACACTATATGCAAAAGCTAATTCTAGATGAATTATAAAGTTAAATGTGATTTAAAAGTAAAGGTTCCAGGATAAATTTGGAATACATCTATTTTTTTAAGATTTTATTTTTAAGTAATTCTCACACCCAATGTGGGGCTTTATCTCACAACCCCGAGATCAAGAGTGACATGCTCTACTGACTGAACAAGATAGGCACCCCTGGAAGACATCTTATGACCTTGGAGCAAGCAAAGATTTCCTAAACAGGATAAAGAATATGTTATTCATTAAAGAAATGATTGTTAAATTGAACCACATAAAAATTAAGACCTTCTGGTCATCAAAAGACATAACTGAGAAAATGAAAAGGCAAGTCACGGAGTGGAAAAGATATTGGTAACAAATCCACCTAACAAGGAATTTGAACCAAGTACAAATCTATTTCTTATAAAAAGAAAACAGACAACCAATAGGAAAAAATATGAGCAAATGATTCATAGAAGAATCTAACAACTTATATAGCTATGGAACTGTATTCAATTTCATTAGTCATCAGAGAAAAGCAAAACAAACTCACAAAAGAGCTTTTAACCTGTACATGTTACCTTACAAGGAAAAAAGGTCATTGGAGAGGTGATGAAGGTAAGGAGCTTGGGATGGAAAGATCATCCTGGATTATTCAGGTGGACCCTAAATGCCATAACATATATCCTTAAAAGAGGGAGACTTGACTACACACATAAGAGAAGGATATAAAGACAGAGCAGAGAAAGTTGAAGATTCTGGCCTTGAAGATTGGAGTGATATGGCTGCAACCCAGAGTATCCTGACAGCCACCAGAAGCTGGAAGACCCAAAGAATGTATTCTCTCCTAGAACTTCCAGCGGAAATGTCACCCTGCCAACATATTAATTTCAGCCCAGAATAAAGATTTTGGACTTCAGTCCTCCAGAATTGTAAGAGAATAAACTGATGTTTCAGGCCACCAAGTTTGTGGTAATTTATTACAACAGCTGCAAGAAAATAATACAGGTACTAAATATCAATCTCATCTTTATTTAGCAAAAGTGTTAAACATTGACAATTGTGTAATAGCTCTGGGAATAATAACCTTTTTTCAAATTTGTCCAGTAAGTGCATTTTCCCAATTTCCCAATGATTGTGGTATCTTACATAACATAGAGATATTCACAGAAAGTAGCAAGATATGACAAATACGGAATATGATGCTACATGGTATATCACAAGGATCTTAAAAAATATGTTTGTTGCAATGTTCCTAGCCCAAAGTACTTTTCGTCTGTTAAGGGTTTGGCTTTAATACTACTTAAAACTTCAAATGCTTTTAAATACAAGATGTAAGCCTTCTAGCTCAAAAACTAAGAGTGGGGCACCTGGGTGGCTCAGTGGGTTAAGCCTCTGCCTTCAGCTCAGGTCATGGTCTCGGGGTCTTGGGATCAAGCCCGGCATGGGGCTCTCTGCTCAGTAGGGAGTCTGCTCCCCCCCCCCCACCGCCTGCTGCTCTGCCTACTTGTTATCTCTCTGTCAAATAAATAAATAAAATCTTAAAAAAAAAAACTCAAAGAGTATAAAGGGCACTTATTTGATTAAGGATTATTTAAAATGCAAGTATATACGGACATACTGAGATTTCAGAAGGTTTTCAAATAAAACTTAAGTGCCTTACAGTAATTCATTAATCCACTTACCTTCATATGAATGCTTCAACTAATTACAGCATATTATATTCTCAATGAATATATCCCAATTCACCCAAAAGATTAATGTTTTATTCAATGCATACTTATTAGGTACAAATATATACAAAGCAATGTGTTCCTTGCTGAGGTTGGGAGGTAGAGGAGTGAGCCACACCTAACAAAAACTTTTCAGTGTTGACTTCTACTGTATAGAAAAAACTATAAGCAATAAAATAAACCCACAGGAAAATAAGAAAAATAACTATAAGATTGTTTTTCTAAGTTCTGTAAGAGTTTTAGGTAAAAAGGTTACAGTTTAGAAAAAGGAGAAATTTCTATATAGCTAGGATGGGAAGAGGAAGAAGGCAATGAAAATGGTTCACAGAAAAGGTAGCTCTTGAATGATCTATCATGCCAAGATGAACAATCCCAGTGGTGAGAACAGCATACACAAGTACAGAGTTGACAAAGTGCCATGTGTCCCAAATTACTGTACAGAGATCACTCTGCCTGGGATATAACTTTGCAGGGGGGAAAAAAAAAAGATAGGTGGCTAGATTTTATCTATTAGCCAGGAAAACCCACAAGAAATTTTAAACCAAAGAAATAAGGAAGAAAAGACAAGGGAAAATGATTCAGATTCTAGCTCTGCCACTTAAACACTAATCTCAGGCAAAATTACTTGTCCTCCTGGAGCTGTATTTGTTGCTATAAATAGAAATAACTGAAATAATGACCTCGTAGGATTGCTTCGAAGCTCAAAAATAAGTAAGGAATGTAACATACTGTATAAACTTTAAAACAGGTAAGTAAAACGTATACAATACAAAGTTCATGCTTGCATTGATAATGCAGGCAGAGTTAGTAAGGGCCTGAGTATCAGCTGGGAATCTAGGGACCAGTTGCATATCTCAGAGCCTGCCAAATTATTCAAACTATCCAATTCTAAATTTGCGCAGGTGCTTACTCTGTCTTTTCCGTTTCTTCCCACCAAAAAAACACAATAATTGTTCTACCCCATGCTTTCCCCTCACATCTTCTGCATCCTGACAGCTCCCCCCAACCCACCCTTCCCCATACGGCCCTGAATAGCACTGAGTGCCTCCTTCTTTTGCAAACTGTAACAAACCATTTTTTCAGTGGCAATCCTCTCTCATCTAGTGGCCTCACTACATTTGAATTAAAAAATCCTGTGTATATTTTTAAACAGTCATGGAGGTTTTATGAGAAAAATAATCAGGGAAGGAGGTTCGGGAATGCTGGGTAGTCAGGATGGCCAGGAAAGGCCTTTCTGATAAGGAGGTATCTGCTCAGAAGCCTGAACAGGACTGAAGATACCAGCCCAAGCACTTTACAGGTAGAAGAAACAAGTGCAAAGGAGCAGGGGGAAAATAAGGAAGTCAGAATGGTGGAATACTATCTGGAAGGAGGAAATAATACCAAACAGGTAATGGGGGGAGGAAGCAGATTCTGTAGGGCTTGGGCAACATTAGTACAGATTTTGTCTTTTACTCTAAGAGAGGAAATGACTAAAGGTCTTCATAGGAGAGTAATATGATGTGATCATGTTTAAAAGCACCACTCTGGCTGCAGTATGGAGAATATATGGGCAAAGGAGGAAGCAGGGTATCAGTTAGGATGTTTTTGCAGTGATCCAGACAAAAAGTGGTGGTGAATTATTCCAAAGACTCCAAGATGACCCCAGGTAAAGGAACTGGTGGTTGACACAGAGGACTGAAGGAAGGATTTTCACTCTGGATTTTTTTTTTTTAACGTAAACCATGTGAATATTGTGCCTGTATGAAAAAAATTAATTAAAGTTTGTTTAAATTCCATATGTATTCCATGACACTGGTTTTCTATTACTTCAGCTTCGGATCTTCAAAGCAAAAACACTGTCATGACTAAGGCATAAGCTTTCATAGACATGTAAAAAGTTCTGTTAACCAAAGCAATACCTTGGGCACCTGGGTGCACCAGCACCTGGGTGGCTACATAATGTGATGGCATAATTGCTCTAATGTTAACATATGATGAGTTTATTATCATTTTTAAATAAGTAAATTGATGAAAACTTCAGTATTTTCTCAGTTTTAATTTCTAACATGTTAATAATTGGTTGATATGAACAAAAGCTCTTTTGTTTATGTGGTCTTCCTTCATCTTTAAGAGGGCAAAGGGATGCTGAAACTAAAAAGTTCAAAAACTGCTTTTTAGAGTAATATAAGCAGTTATTTTGGGAAGTTTGTGTTCATAGAATGATATTATAAATGCACTTGTGGATAGTTAAACACTTTTTTCTGGGTCTTATATAGTTGCCACAAACTTGTTCTGCATTTGTATTTTAATATTTACTGCTCAAGTTTTTTTCCAAGCCTCTCTATTAAAATTGTATATGATCCTTGTGACACATATTTATAGTAGGCATCACTTGCCATTCATTAAGAGATAATTAATTTGGGGTGCCTGGGTGGCTCAGTGGGTTAAGCCTCTGCCTTCAGCTCAGGTCATGATCCCAGGGTCCTGGGATTGAGCCCCACATCGGGCTCTCTGCTCAGCAGGGAGCCTGCTTCCCCCTCTCTCTCTGCCTGCCTCTCTGCCTACTTGTGATCTCTGTCTATCAAATAAATAAATAAAATCTTAAAAAAAAAAGAATGCCCTATCATGGCAATTAAATGGGTTTTTACTTAATACATTCAGATTAATTTAAAGAGTACTAAATAAATAGCTTTTGTTATGTCTTCCAACATACAAAAATAGTTTGATACTTGGAAATATTTGTGATAAAACTTTCACTATAGCCATTTCAATAAGAATTGAAAATGAATATAATTGAATGCTTTACAATTTATGATAATCTTCTTCACCAAAGTATATTCTTTGCCCTTGTCTATACTGCCTATCAAAAAAGAGGATCAATATAATTCAATATTTCAAATTTTTCAAGCATATAATCTTAGTTCAATATTATTAGTATGTTATTGATATTCTATAATCAAAATAAAGTTATACATGAATTTCCATACTTATACAATTATTTCGATTGCCACTTGAGATAAACATTATTCAGATCCTAAACATTGATATAAATAGTAGAAATACTGGAACTCTGAAAAGTTTTTAAACCTTAAGACTATAATCATTAAAAGAGTTTTTATGTGTTGCTATCTTTGCTAACTTAAACTTAAATTACTTCTACCAGCCTGTTTTGAAGAATCTTAAACATTTTTGCCAATTCCCTGAGTGAGCTAAACATAGCTATTAATTTGGAAATAAAACAATCTAGAGATACAAAGTATTATAATCCAAATAAATCAAGATAAATGTCCAAACATCAGAAAATATTTTTGATAATTTTAAGACATGAAAGCTTATTTGTTATCAATTGTTTAAAATGATTCACAGCTATTTATTATAAGGTGAACTTCAATCTACAATGAAGAATGCACAGCTATTTAAAACCTCAAGTTAGTAAATTAATTAACTTTTTTAAAAGATTTTTAAAATTTTTATTTTATTTATTTATTTGACAGAGGAGAGAGAGAGATCACAACCAGGCAGAGAGAGAAGGGAAACAGGCTCCCTGCTGAGCAGAGAGCCCAACGTGGGGCTTGATCGCAGGACCCTGATATCATGACTTAAGCAAAGGTAGAGGCGTAACCTACTGAGCCACCCAGGTACCCCAAATTAATTATCTCTTAATGAATGGCAAGTGATGCCTACTATAAATATGTGTCACAAGGATTATATACAATTTTAATAGAGAGGCTTGGAAAAAAACTTGAGCAGTAAATATTAAAATACAAATGCAGAACAAGTTTGTGGCAACTATATAAGACCCAGAAAAAAGTGTTTAACTATCCACAAGTGCATTTATAATATCATTCTATGAACACAAACTTCCCAAAATAACTGCTTATATTACTCTAAAAAGCAGTTTTTGAACTTTTTAGTTTCAGCATCCCTTTGCCCTCTTAAAGATGAAGGAAGACCACATAAACAAAAGAGCTTTTGTTCATATCAACCAATTATTAACATGTTAGAAATTAAAACTGAGAAAATACTGAAGTTTTCATCAATTTACTTATTTAAAAATGATAATAAACTCATCATATGTTAACATTAGAGCAATTATGCCATCACATCATGTAGCCTCTGGAAAAGCAGAAAAAAGAGTCTTAGTATTACTATGGGAACAGAATTGACCTTACAGACTCCCTGAAAACAAAAACTATTTGAAACAGCAGCTCCCCAGCCACTTACCAAAAGAAAAGAGAAAGGACCCAAATAGAGGAAATCACAAATGAGAGAGGAGAAATAACAACTAACACCACACAAATACGATTATAAGATAACATTATGAAAAATTATATGCCCACAAACTGGTCATGGTGAAAGAAATGAAGAAATTCCTAGAAACGTACAAACTACCCAACCTGAAACAGGAAGAAATAGAAAATTTGAACAGACCCATAATCAAAGAAATTGAATCGATAATCCCAAATCGCCCAACGAACAAAAGTCCTGGGCAAGACGGTTTCCCAGAGGAATACTATCAGACATTTAAAGAAGAATTAATACCTATGCTTCTCAAACTGCTCCAAAAAATAGAAATGGAAGGGAAACTTCCAAACTCCTCCTATGAGGCTCCCCTTACCTCAGTTTCAAAGCCACACAAAGACCCCACGAGAAACAAGAATTACAAGCCAATAACCCGGATGAACAGGGACGCAAAACTTCTCAATAACATCAGCAAATCCAGTCCAACAGTACGCTAAAAGAATCATTGACCACAATCAAGTGAGATTTATTCCTGGGTTGTACGGATGGTTCAATATTTGCAAATCAATCAGCATAATACATAATACACCATGTTAATAAAAGAAAGGATAAGAACCATATGATCTTACCAATAGATGCAGAAAAAGCATTTGACAAAACACAGCATCCATTCTTAATTAAAAATCCCTCACCAAAGTAGGGGTAGATGGAACATACCTCAACATCATAAAGGCCACATGTGAAAGACCCACAGCTAATATCATCCTCAGTGGGGGAAATCTGTGAGCTTTTCCTCTATGGCCAGGAAGAAGACAGGGATGTCCACTCTCACCACTGCTACTTAACACAGTACTGGAAGTCTTAGCCTCAGCAGTCAGACAACAAAAAGAAATAAAAGGCATCCAAATCAGCAAGGAAGAAGTCAAACTTTCACAACTTCCAAACAGCATGATACTCCATGTAGAAATCCCGAAAGATGCTACCAAAAAACTGCTAGAACTGATAGATGAATTCAGCAAAGTTGCAGGATATAAAATCAACGTGCAGAAATCTGTTACATTTCTACACACCAATAACAAAGCAACAGAAAAAGAAATCAAGGAATCAGGCCCATTTGCAGTTGCACTAAAGAACACAAGATACCTAAGAATAAACCTAATGAAACAGGTAGAAGAGCTGTGCTCTGAAAACCATAGAACACTTAGGAAAGCAACTAAAGAGGACACAGAGAAATGGGGGGTGGGGGGGCGGAATTCCATACTCGTGGACTGGAAGAACAAACATTATTAAAATGTCTGTACTACCCAACACAATCCACACGTTTAATGCAATCCCTATTAAAATGCCATTTATACCCAAATAGCATTTTTCAGAGAGCTACTCTAAAATTTGCGTGGAACCCAAATGGGCTCCAAATAGCCAAAGCAGTCTTCAAAAAGGAAAGAAGCAAAGCTGGAGATACCGTAATTCTGGACTTCAAACTAGCATACAAAGCTGCAGTCATCAAGACAGTGTGGTACTGGCACAAATCCAGACATATAGTTCAGTGGAACAGAGTAGAGAACCCAGAAAGGGACCCACAGCTCCATGGTCAAATAATCTTTGACAAAGCAGGAAAGAATATCCAATGGAAAAAAGACAGTCTCTTCAACAGCTGGTGTTGGGAACACTGGACAGCCACATGCAGAAGAAGGAACTTGGACCACTTTCTTACACCAGACACAAAAATAAATTCAAAATGGATGAAAGACCTACAGGTGAAACAGCAAACCATAGCAAAATCCTAGAGGAGAACACAGATAGCAACCTCTTTGACCTCGGCCACAGCAACTTCTTACCAGACTCTCTCCGGAGGCAAGGGAAACAAAAGCAAAAATGAACTACTGGGACTTCATCAAGATAAAAGCTTCTGCACAGTGATGGGAAAAAACCAATAAAACTAAAAGGCACCCTACGGGATGGGAGAAGAGATCTGCAAATTACCCAACTGGAAAAGGGTTAGTATCAAGAATCTATCAAGAACTTTTCAAACTCAACACCCCAAACCCAAATAATCCAGTTAAGAAATAGAAGACCTGAATAGACATTTCTCCAAGGAAGACATCCAAATGCTTACAGACATGTGAAAAGATGCTCAACATCACTCATCAGCAGGGAAATACAAGTCAGAATCACAATGAGATACCACCTCACCCCTGTCATAATGACTAAAACTTACCACACAGAAAACAACAGGTGCTGGTGAGGATGCAGAGAAAGGCAAACTCTTCCACTGTTGGTAGGAATGCAAATGGGTGCAGCCACTCTGGAGAACAGTTTGGAGGTTCCTCTACAAGTTAAACATAGAATTATCTTATGACCCAGCCATTGCACTATGAGGTATTCATTCAAAGAATACAAAAATCAGATTTGAAGGGGTATCTGCACCTGGATGTTTATAGCAGCATTATCACTAATATCCAAACTATGGGAAGAGCCCAAGTGTCCATCCATTAAATGATGAATGGTAAAAGAAGAGGTTATACACACACACACACACACACACACACATACACACACAGGCAAGGGACTATTACTCAGCCATCAAAAAAGTGAATCCTCGGGGAAGAGGCAAGATGATGGAGGAGTAGCAGACTGAAATGACATCAAGTCACAGGACTTCAGCTAGATAGTTATCAAACCATTCTGAATACCTACAAACTCAACAGGAGACCAAAGAGAAGAAGAGCAGCAATTCTAGGAACAGAAAATCGACCTCTTTCTGAAAGGACATGTGGTGAAGTGAATCCAGCGCTATGGGAAGATAGACTGCAGAGGTGGGGCCAGCTCCCAGCAAGTAGTGGAGCAGCAGAGCACAAAAATCAGAACTTTTAGAAGTCTGCTCCACTGAGGGACATTGCTCCAGAGCCTAAGCAGGGGTGGACCCTCGTGGGGACAGTGTGGTCTCAGGTCCTGTGCGGGCACAGGAAGATGGGGGTGTCTGAGTGTGGCAGAGCTCCCAGGTATTGGAGGGTGAAAGCCAACTACAGAGACAGAGCTGAGGAGTGAGCTCTCAGCTCGAGGTTACTTTAAACTGTGATCCGCAGCACAGTGAGACCACTGCTCTTTCAGCAGGGACTCCACAAGTGGCAGATCCAAGGTAACTCACCTTCCTCCTCTGGACGAGCAGCATGACAGGAATCTGCTGGGTTTGGAGACTCCTAACAGGGCTATGAGCCAGAGACATAAAAGTTCAGTCACAGGCCGGGTTAGCTCAGAGCACGGCTGGAGACCAGGGAGATGGGAATGATTGACTGCTTTTTTCCTAGGGCACATTGAGGAGTGGGGCCCCAGTCTCGGCTCCTCTGGGCTGGAGATTGGGAGGCCACCATTTTCATTCCTGTCCTCCAAAGCTCTATGGAAAGCATTCAGGGAGCAAAATCTCCCGAGAGTGAACCTGAGCAGATTTCTTAGCCTGGACCCTGGAAAGGGCGGTGCAATTCCACCTCAGGCAGAGACATTTGAGAATCACAGCAACAGGCCCCTCTCCCAGATGATCAGCAAGAACATCCAGCCAAGACCAAGCTTACCAATCAAGGAGAACAGCCGAACTCCAGAGCTAGGGGAAAGCAATGCATGCAATTCATGGCTTTCTCCCCATGATCCTTTATTCTTGCAAAATTAAATAGAATTAAAAAAAATTTTTTTTCTTATTCTAACTCTTTTTAAATTCTCAGCTTTCCTCTTTTAACGTTTTTAACTAGTTTATCTTAACAATACCTTTCTAAAAAAATCTTTTTAAATCTTCGTTATTATAGTCATATTTTATCCTTTATAGTATTTAACCTTAATTTTTGTATACATACAGTTTTTTTTTCTAAAAATTTTTCAGATACAATTTCTTCTAACAGATCAAAATATACCCTAAATCTAGTACAAGGCTTTGTTCTAGTCTCCAACCTAAGAATATTCTCTCCTCCTTTTCTTTTTTTTTTCTTTTCTTTCTTTTTCCAAGCAACTTATATTATCAATTCCTTTTTTTGAATTAAAAAACAAATTCATCTTTACAGTCATATCCCACCCCTTCATTGTCTTTAACCTTATTTTGTGTATATATATATATGTTTCCTCTTTTTAAAATTTTGGGAGGTAGTTTCTTTTAAGAGAACAAAATACATCCAAAATCAAGTGGGTGGGTCTGTTCTATTCACGAGCCATATATATATATAATCCCCTTCTCCCCCCCCCCCCCCCCCCCGGTTTGGAGTCTCTTCTGATCTGGTTAGCATACATTCTTCTGGGGGTCTTTGCCACCCTTTTAGTATTTTATTTTCTCATTCATATATATATATATATATTTTTTTTTTTAAGATTTTAAATTTTTTTATTTGACAGACAGAGATCAAAAGTAGGCAGAGAGGCAGATAGAGAGTGAGGGGGAAGCAGGCTCCCCACTGAGCAGAGAGCCCGATGTGGGGCTCAATCCCAGGACCCTGGGATCATGACCTGAGCCAAAGGCAGAGGCTTTAACCCACTGAGCCACCCAGGCGCCCCTCGTTCATATATTCTTAACTGGATAAAATGACAAGGTGGAAAAACTTATCACAAAAAAAAAAAAAAAAAGAGGCAGTATCAATGGCTAGGGACCTAATCAATATGGACATTGGTAATATGTCAGATCTAGAGTTCAGAATGATGATTCTCAGCGTGCCCACTGGGCTTGAAAAAGGCATGGTGGTTATGAGAGAAACCCTGTCTGGAGAAATAAAGTCCCTTTCTGGAGAAATAAAAGAACTAAAATCTAACCAAGTTGAAATTTAAAAAAGCTATTAATGAGGTGCAATTAAAAAATGGAGACTCGGGGCGCCTGGGTGGCTCAGTGGTTTAAGCCGCTGCCTTCGGCTCAGGTCATGATCTCAGGGTCCTGGGATCGAGCCCCGCGTCGGGCTCTCTGCTCCGCGGGGAGCCTGCTTCCCTCTCACTCTCTCTGCCTGCCTCTCTGTCTACTTGTGATCTCTGTCAAATAAATAAATAAAATCTTTAAAAAATGGAGACTCTTACTGCTAGGATATATGAGACAGAAGAGAGGATTAGTGATATAGAAGACCAAATGACAGAGAATAAAGAAACTGAGCAAAAGACAAACAACTACTGGACCACGAGGGGAGAATTAGAGAGACAAATGATAACATAAGACAAGACAATATTAGAATAATTGGGATCCCAGAAGAAGAAGAAAGAGGGGCAGAATGTATTTTGGAACGAATTATAGTAGAGAATTTTCCTAATATGGCAAAGGGAACAAGCATCAAAATCCAGGAGGCACAGATAACCCCTCTCAAAATCAATAAAAATAGGTCCACACCCCGTCATCTAATAGTAAAATTTACAAGTCTTAGTGACAAAGAGAAAATCCTGAAAGTGGCTTGGGACAAGAAATCTGTACCAAACAATGGTAGAAATATGAGACTGGAAGCAGACTAATCCACAGAGACCTGGCAGACCAGAAAGAACTGGCATGATATATTCAGAGCACTAAATGAGAAAAATATGCAGCCAAGAATACTATATCCAGGTAGGCTATAACTGAAAATAGAAGGAAAGATAAAAAGCTTCCAGGACAAACAGAAATTAAAGAATTTGTAAACACCAAACCAGCTCTACGGGAAATATTGAAAGGGGTCCTCTAAGCAAAGAGGGAGCCTAAAAGTCACAGACCGGAAAGGAACAGAGATAATAGTCACTGTACAGGCAATACAATGGCAGTAAATTAATATCTTTCAATAGTTACCCTAAATGTAAATGGGCTAAATTCCCCTAATCAAAAGACACAGGGTATCAGAATGGATAAAAAAAGAAACAAAAATAAAACCCATCAATATGTTGTCTACAAGAAACTCATTTTAGACCCAAGGACACCTCCAGATATAAAGTTGTGTGTGTTTGGGGGGGGGGGGGGGTGGTAGAAAACCATTTACCATGCTAACAGACATCAAAAGAAAGCTGGGGTGGCAATCCCTATGTCAGATAAATTAGATTTTAAGCCAAAGACTATAATAAGAGATGAAAAGGACACTATATCATACTCAAAGGGTCTGTCCAACAAGAAGGTCTAACAATTTTAAATATCTATTACCCTAACATGGGAGCAGCCAACTATATAAGCCAATTAATAATAAAATCAAAGAAACTCATAGACAATAATACAATAATAGTAAGGGACTTTAACACCCCCTCACTGAAATGGACAGATCACCCAAGCAAAAGATCAACAAGGAAATAAAAGCCTTAAAGGACACACTGCACAAGATGGACATCACAGATATATTCAGAGCGTTCCATCCCAAAGCAACAGAATACACATTCTTCTCTAGTGCACATGGAACATTCTCCAGAATAGATCACATCCTGGGTCACAAATTGGGTCTCAACTGGTCCCAAAGGTTGGGATCAATCCCTGCATATTTTCAGACCACCATGCTTTGAAAGTAGACCTCAACCACAAGAGGAAAGTTGGAAAGAACTCAAATACATGGAGGCTAAAGAGCATCCTACTAAGGAATCAATGGGACAACCAGGAAATCAAAGAACAATTTTTAAAAATCATGTAAATGAATGATAATGAAAACACAACTGTTCAAAATATGTGGGACACAGCAAAGGCAGTCCTGAGAGGAAAGTATATAGCAATACAAGCCTTTCTCAAGAAACAAGAATGGTCTCAAGTACACAACCTAACTCTACACCTAAAGGAACTGTAGAAAGAACAACAAAGAATTCTAAACCCTGTAGGAGAAGAGAAATAATAAAGATCAGAGCAGAAAGCAATGAAATAGAAACCAAAAGAACAATAGAATAAATGAAAAAGGAAAGAGAAAAGACCCAAATTAATAAAATCATGAATGAAAGAGGAGAGATCACAACCAACACCAAAGAAATACAATTATAAGAACATTTTATGAGCAACTATATACCAGCCAATTTGACAATCTACAAGAAATGTATGCATTCCTAGAGACAAATAAACTATCAAAACTGAACCAGGAAGAAATAGAAAACCTGCACAGACCCATAATCAGTAAGGAGATTGAAGCAGTCATCAAAAACCTCCCAACAAACAAGAGCCCAGGGCTAGATGGCTTCCCAGGGGAATTCTACCAAACATTTAAAGAAGAGTTAATACCTATTCTCCTGAAACAGCTCCAAAAAATAGAAATGGAAGGAAAACTTCCAAACTCATCTTTTGAGACCAGCATTACCTTGATCCCCAAACTAGACAAAGACACCATCAAAAAGGAGAGTCACAGACCAATATCTTTGATTAACACAGATGCCAAGATTCTCACCAAAGTACTAGCCAGCCAATAGGATCCCACAGTACAATAAAAGGATTATTCACCATGACCAAGTGGGATTTATACCTGGGCTACAAGGATGGTTCAGCATCCGCAAATCAATCCCTGTGATACAACACATTAATCAAAGAAAGAACAAGAACCATATGATACTCTCAATAGATGCTGAAAAAGCATTTGACAAAGTACAGCATCCTTTCTTGATCAAAACTCTTCAAAGTGTAGGGATCGAGGGTACATACCTCAATATCATCAAAGCCATCTATCAAAAACCCACAGCAAATATTATTGCCAAGTGGGGGGGGGGGCTGAGAGCTTTTCCCCTAAGGCCAGGAACATAGCAGGGATGTCCGCTATCACCACTGCTATTTAACATAGTAGTAGAAGTCTTAGCATCAGCAATCAGACATCAAAAAGAAATTAAAGGTATTTGATTCGGCAAAGAAGCCAAACTCTCACTCTTTGCAGATGATATGGTACTTCATGTGGAAAACCCAAAAGTCTCCACTCCAAAACCCAAAAGTCTGCACTCCTGTATGCCAGAACTCATACAGGAATTAAATAAAGTCTCAGGATATAAAAGCAATGCACAGAAATCAGTTGCATTTCTATACACCAACAACAAGAAAAAAGAAAGAGAAATTAAGGAGTCAATACCATTTACAATTGCATCCCAAACCATAAAATACCTAGGAATAAACCTAACCTAAGAGACAAAGAATGTGTACTCAGAAAACTATAAAGTACTCATGAAAGAAACAGAGGAAGACCAACAAAATGGAAAAATGTTCCATGCTCATGGATTGGAAGAACAAATATTGTGAAAATGTCTATGCTACCTAAAGCAATCTATGCATTTAATGCAATCCCTATCAGAATACCATCAATTTTTTTTCAAAGAAATGAAACAAATAATCCTAAAATCTATATGGAACCAGAAATGACTCCAAATAGCCAGAGGAATGTTGAAAAAGAAAGCCAAAGTTGGTGGCATCACAATTCCAGACTTCAAGCTCTATTACAAAGCTATCATCATCAAGACAGTATGGTACTGGCACAAAAACAGGCACATAGATCAATGGAACAGAATAGAGAGCCCAGAAATAGACCCTTAATTCTATGGTCAACTAATCTTTGACAAAGCAGGTAAGAATGTCCAATGGAAAAAAGACAAATGGTGTTGGGAAAATTGGACAGCCGCATGCAGAAGAATGAAACTAGACCATTTTCTTATACCACACATGAAAATAGAGTCAAAATGGATGAAGGACCTCAATGTGAGAAAGGAATCCATCAAAATCCATGAGGAGAACATAGGCAGCAACCTCTTTGAACTCAGCTGCAGTAACTTCTTTCTAGGAACATCACTAAAGGCAAGGGAAGTAAGGGCAAAAATAAACTATTGGGACTTCATCAAGATCAAAAGCTGTTGCACAGCAAAAGAAAGAGTCAACAAAACCAAAAGGCAACTGACAGAATGGGAGAAGATATTTGCAAATGACATATCAGATAAAGGGCTAATATCCAAAATCTATGAAGAACTTACCAAACTCAACTACTAAAGAACAAATAATCCAATTAAGAAATGAGCAGAGGAACATGAACTGACATTTCTGCAAAGAAGACATCCAGATGGTCAACAGACACATGAAAAAGTGCTCCACATCACTCACCATCAGGGAAATACAAATCAAACCCACAATGAGATATCACGTCACACCAGTCAGAATGGCTAAAATTAACAAGTCAGGAAATGACAGATGCTGGCAAGGATGTGGAGAAAGGGGAACCCTCCTCCACTGTTGGTGGGAATGCAAGCTGGTGCAACCACTCTGGGAAACAGCACGGAAGTTTCTCAAAAAGTTGAAAATAGAGCTACCCTATGACCCAGCAATCGCACTACTGGGTATTTACCCTAAAGATACAAATGTAGTGATCCAAAGGGGCACATGCACCCGAATATTTATAGCAGCAATGTCCACAATAGCCAAACTATGGAAAGAACATAGATGTCCACCAACAGATGAATGGATAAAGAAGATGTGGTATATACATATGTGTGTGTATACACACACACACACACACACACACACACACACACACACACAAATAGAATACTATGCAGTCATCAAAATAAATGAAATCTTGCCCCTTGCCATGATGTGGGTGGATGTAGAGGGTATTATATTGAGTGAAATTAATCAATCAGAGAAAAACAATTATTAAATGATCTCCCTTATATGAGGAATTTGAGAGGCAGCGTGGAGGTTTTGGGGGTTAGGGAAGTAAAAGAAATAAGATGTGATCGGGACAGAGACAAAGCAGAAGAGACTCTTAATCTCACAAAACAAACTGAGAGTTGCTGGGTGGAGGGGGAGTATGGAGATGATGGTTTGGTTATGGACATTGGGGAGGGTGTATGATATGGTGAGTGCTGTCAGGTGTGTAAGCCTGACTATTCACAGACCTGTACCCCTGGGAGAAATAATACAGTATATGTTAATAAAAATAACTAATAAAAAAAGGAGTAAAAGCAACAGTTTAACCAATACAAAAAAAAATTGAAACCTGGCCATTTGCAGTAATGTGGACGGAGCTAGAGTGTATTATGGTAAGTGAAATAAGTCAGTTAGAGACAGACAAATACCCTATGATTTCATTCACACATACAACTAGGGAACAGAACATATGCACATATGGGGAGGGGGAAGAAGAGGGAAATAAGCCCATAGGAAACTTAAAAAAAAAAAGATTTTGTTTATTCATTTGAAAGAGAGACAGATGATGGGCAAGGGGAGGGGCAGAGGGAGAAAGAGAAGCAGCAGGGAACCCAATGTGGGTCTCAATCCCAGGACCATGAGGTCAAGAGCTGAGCTGAAGGCAAGATGCTTAACCAACTGAGCCACCCAAGTGCCCCAAGCCATAGGAAATTCTTAGGAAGAGAAAACAAACTGAGGGATGATGGAGGGAAGGGTTGAGGATGGGCTAGATGTTAAGTACTAAAGAGGGCACTTGGGATGAGCACTGGGTGTTGTATGTAAGTGATGAATCATTAAATTCTACTCCAGAAACCAATATTGCTCTATATGTTAACTAAGTAAAATTTAAATTAACAACAACAACAAAAACTGCTGTTCAAAGTCTCTTGTTTATTGGTAGGAGAAGTTCAGTTTGTCTCTTTATCAAGAAGAAAATGCAGTTTTCAGAAGAATGAACAGTAACCATGACAGTTCTTAGAGTTTTCACAAAGAGCCCAGGCCCAATGACTAAAACAAGGAAAGAAGCTTCCAACCTGACACACAGTTCAAGCCCACAGACTGAACCAGCAACAACACAGCATGGATACTCTCAAAAACGGACTGTGAAATGAAAATGGCCAACAGTAGCTAGTTAACTGTAACAATGGTCTTAGTTTAAGAGTCAATTTAACAATTTCTTTATAACTGTTAAATTCACTAGAGTTAATCACATATTAGCACTGTTAACTTATAAAAATGATAAACTGTGCTTCTGTTCATCTTTTGTTGTTTAAAATATCTCTCTATGTGCTAAAATTCCTAAGGATAGCTAAATAAGCCCGTGAGCTGGATCTGACAAAACAGCTAATGAAGAACATTCATACAATACAGTAAGTGTATGTATGTGTGTGTGTATATATATATGTGGCAAATGGGTATTTATTTGGCATATATATATATGCATATACATTCACAAATTTCCTAGTCTCCTTAATTTGTCATATTAATTTCCTCTTTTTAACCAAAATCAAAATATGAACATTGTTCTACAACTCAATGAATTCTAACACAAAATAATAGACATTTTAAATGATTTTTGATATCTGTATAGTGGTTGCTGTCCTCTACCAGTCTCTCCCCCATACATTGCAAGTACCATTAATAATCCTGATCGATACAATCTGAATGAGCTTTAAACTGGTGAAAAACCAACAGAAATATAGCTGAGTTAACAACAACAAAAAATAAATCCATTCTAAAACTAGAATGTAAGCATCTCAAGAGCAGAGATCTTTTTTTTTTTTTAACTGATGAATCTCAGACACTAGTATAGAGTCTAACACATAATGGGCATACAATAAATAGTATAGAATAAGTGAAGGAATGGATGAAAGTAAATAATTGTCTTAGCAACACATATAACCAAAATTTACCAAAGTGAATTATTTTTCCACATTTTCTGATTGAGACAAGAGTGTTCATTTTTAACAGTTTGGAAAGCTAGGTGTTTTGTGGGTCAAACATAGAAAACTATTTCCTGTAAGTAAGAACCATCTCCCCAAACCTAGATTGATATTACTCTGAAACACTCTGAAAGTATCTAAAGTTATTCCTCTCCCCTCTGGGAGACTGCAAGATTGTTTGTTTATAATACAGTTGCCAAATAAAATATGTTCGTTCTATTTTTCGATGGTTAGAATAATCACGAATTGGACTAAAGTGTTTTTTAGGTTAATGACATGCTGTCATTACAGGAACAAGCTGTTTAAATCAAAACAAAATAGTATTATCATTTACAAAAGAGTTTGTTAAAGGCAACATGTAAAGAATAAATTCCTCAAGCCCTAACAACATAAGATTTTATTTTCAACCTAGTTTTAATCAGTATATTTCTACTTTCTAATTTCTGGGATTTTAAGAACACCCCTTTTCATTCAATGTTCATCTCCTTTTTCTTCCACTGGAGTGTCTTTGTTGCAAGAAACTACATTCAATCCTGATTAGTCTAAACCAAAAAATACCCTTATTAATAGGATACTAGGATAACTCATAGAATTCAAGACTAATTTGAAAACACATACCAAGACAGGGCAAGAGCAAAGGAACTGGAGATCTCAAACACAGGAGTTCACAGACTGTGTTTAAGTTGCTATTGATCTGATCCAGTTTCTAAGACTTTTACTCTTTATATGTCTCAATTCCAAATTTCAAATTCTTGAGAGAAAGAATCTGATTGAGCAAAGTCAAATCAGATAAACCATTCTGGATAAGTCAGTTAGATAAGAAGTCAGGGTCAGTATATAGATGTAGTCACTAGGTACCGACTGCATGTACTGAAGATCATTCCTGGTAATGAGCAACTCTTCTGAGTTGGATGTTAGACAGTAGTAGACACATGAGGTGTACACCACAGGTATCATTATAGACTTAACCACATTTGCTCATTTATTTGTTCTAAACTGATGGAACTTTCTAACTTTTGTTGACTTTTTTTTTTCCCTTTTTATTAATTTTTTCAGCGTAACAGTATTCATTCTTTTTGCACAACACCCAGTGCTCCATGCAAAACGTGCCCTCCCCATCACCCACCACCTGTTCCCCCAACCTCCCACCCCTGACCCTTCAAAACCCTCAGGTTGTTTTTCAGAGTCCATAGTCTCTTATGGTTCGCCTCCCCTCCCCAATGTCCATAGCCCTTTTTCATCATTAAGGATCATTAGTGATTTTTTTTTTTCTGGCAAACATTCAAAAGGTTTTATAAATAAGTAAAAGGAAATAGCTAAAAAAAAGTATCTATTTGAGACAACCAAAATATGGCATGTTTCTAGAATCTCACTAAAGGTGAGATCAAACAAAGTTCAGAGAAAATTATCTTTGGTTGAAATAAATGTAATTCAAAATGATAAGTTCCAACAAAGAAAATGGTAATAAAAATTTAAAGTATTATTTATATCATTTCCAAAAAAAGGAAAGTCAATGTAATTATGGTTTAACAAAATAAAACGTCCCAGAAATTGGGACTTAACTTAACTGGACAATTTGAAGCAGTTTGGTTTAAATATATTTTAGGATCATACTATTCCCCTACACCTAAAATCTATGTCCACCAAAACAATTTTATGATCACTGAGGTGTTCCTATCTAGCCAGAAAAGGTGTACTATGGAAATTAAAAAATAAAATAAAATCATACTGGCTCTCTCACTGTTACCACATACATGAAGAATTTAAATATTGGTGTTAATCCAAACATAATCCCTATCCAATAAATTAAGTTATTGTGAGGCCACACCCAGATGAGATAAACCCCTGAGACCATATAATTTAGCTTTTTATGAGGTAAATGTTACTTTAGAAGTTCAGAGATAAAAGCAAAATTACAGATACAGACTACAGAAAATAATATGCTCTAGATCACTAAGATGTGTGATGAGAAAAAGAGGAAAAGTATGCGAGCATGAGTAATGGAAATAAACTGGGTGGTACTCTGAGATGAGTTAGGCACGTAGAATGGAAAGACTAAGAGGTTTTTTTAATTCAGTATTTTACTCATTCTCACATTCTTTCAGTTGATCAACTGGACAATTCCTTGACAGAGGCAAACTAATGAGTGATGTCCTTGGCTACCAATAACTGATTTATTTTGATTTCATAGCTAAAATTAGAATTCCCAGCACAGGTTGAGTCCCAGGAAAGAGTAACAGTTCAGAATCTCCTTTCCAGAAGTCTTACATGTAATAACTTATTCATCTTTAACTTTATGGGTTTGTAAATGATAAAGGAAGAAAGTACATTATTGAGACCAAACTGAAGATTTTTATCTTAAATTTAAGAGTTTTGTAGGGATGGAAGATACCAAAGGAGAAAAGCTGATCTTAGAGATTATCAAATTAACCACCTCAAACTGAATTTTTATGACTGGCATTTATATCCTATCTTTCTTTTTTTTTTTTTTTTTTTGAAGATTTTATTTATTTATTTGACAGAGAGAGATCACAAGTAGACAGAGAGGCAGGCAGAGAGAGAGAGGGAAGCAGGCTCCCTGCGGAGCAGAGAGCCCGATGCGGGACTCGATCATGACCTGAGCCAAAGGCAGCGGCTTAACCCACTGAGCCACCCAGGCGCCCCTATATCCTATCTTTCAAAAGTAAATTTAGAACTTAATCTGGTCTTATTTGGAGCTCAGAAATGTCAATTATATCATCTAAATGTGTGCGTCTGGGCCAAAGTGAAACATTTTAATTTAAAACCTAATCCTTTGTACTAAGTAGGTAGCTCCCAAATGTCTGTCCACAGGCCAGTGAGGCTTTGATGAAATATTCATTAGTCTGTAGTAAAATGAAAAAGAAAAAAATAAGGGCAATGCAGTAAGTTTTTCATAAAACTAAACTTACTTGATTTTCATTTCTGTCTATAGTGTTTGTTATAATTAATTTTTGGAAAAATGTTATTTACACTAAATAAAATATAATAAATGCATGTTACATAAAATTAAGGTATAACCTTAAATTGTACAAAAATTTAAAAATCGGTAAGACAATTACATCCGTCTAGGTCGTCAGGAGGCAGAAACCACACCAGCTATTTGAACAGGCAGATTTTAAAACAAAGAACAGGCAACTAGAAGTGTAAACAAAGAACGCAAAGATACCACAGAAATAGCAACTGCAGGAAGCAGCTAGCACCACCCTCAGGGTTAGGGGAAGGAGGAAAGTGGTTGTTAAAATCCGGAAATGTAGAGGGGGGACCTTGTGGGGACTCCAGCTTCTGAGGAGGGAATGCTGCTTGCCTGGTGCTTACACTGGAGGCTGGAGAGGTTGCCAGTGTTGGAAAGCATGCAAACCATCTCAGTTATCACTATAGAAGGGAACTGCAGCAGCCTGGTGGGGTGTCACCGGACTAATACTCACAGGAACATAAAGAACGGGAAAACTAGAAGCCTACAGGTTGGAGCAAGTCCCTTTCTTACTGCAGTCTCCTGTTCTCCCTCTAATGCCACCTACTGGCAGAGCCTAATAGGGAGCCAGGTAACAGCAGACATGGAGTTCATAGAGTCCAAGCCTCAGCTTCACAAAGTAGAAGACAGAAGGACTTAAGAACTTAATAATTGGCACAATGTTGGTCTTTGTTTTTTAAAATTGTACTCATCTATAAAATACAACTTAGTGACATCATTTGTAGAAATTAAAAGAATGTCAGTTCTTACCCTATTTTTTTTATAAATTTATTTTTTTTCAGCGTAACAGTATTCATTGTTTTTGCACAACACCCAGTGCACCATGCAATACGTGCCTTCCCTATTACCCACCACCTGTTTCCCCCAACCTCCCACCCCCACCTCTTCAAAACCCTCAGGTTGTTTTTCAGAGTCCATAGTCTCTTATGGTTCGCCTCCCCTTCCAATTTTTTTTTATAAACATATAATGTATTTTTATCCCCAGGGGTACAGGTCTGTGAATCGCCAGGTTTACATACTTCACAGCACTCATGATAGCACATACCCTCCCCAATGTCCATAACCCCCTCCCCCTCTCCCAACCCCACCTCCCCCCAGCAACCCCCAGTTTGTTTTGTGAGATTAAGAGTCATTTATGGTTTGTCTCCCTCCCGATCCCATCTTGTTTCATTTATTCTTCTCCTATCCCCCTAACCCTCCATGTTGCATCTCCATGTCCTCATATCAGGGAGATCATATGATAGTTTTCTTTCTCCAATTGACTTATTTCACTAAGCATGATACCCTCTAGTTCCATCCATGTCGTCGCAAATGGCAAGATTTCATTTCTTTTGATGGCTGCATAGTATTCCATTGTGTATATATACCACATCTTCTTGATCCATTCATCTGTTGATGGACATCTAGGTTCTTTCCATAGTTTGGCTATTGTAGACATTGCTGCTATAAACATTCGGGTACACGTGCCCCTTCGGACCAAGACAGCATGGTACTGGCACAAAAACAGACACATAGATCAATGGAACAGAATAGAGAGCCCAGAAATAGACCCTCAACTCTATGGTCAACTAATCTTCGACAAAGCAGGAAAGAATGTCCAATGGAAAAAAGACAGCCTCTTCAATAAATGGTGCTGGGAAAATTGGACAGCCACATGCAGAAAATTGAAATTGGACCACTTCCTTATACCACACACGAAAATAGACTCAAAATGGATGAAGGACCTCAATGTGAGAAAGGAATCCATTAAAATCCTTGAGGAGAACACAGGCAGCAACCTCTTCAGCCTCAGCCACAGCAACATCTTCCTAGGAACATCGGCAAAGGCAAGGGAAGCAAGGGCAAAAATAAACTATTGGGATTTCATCAAGATCAAAAGCTTTTGCACAGCAAAGGAAACAGTTAACAAAACCAAAAGACAACTGACAGAATGGGAGAAGATATTTGCAAACGACATATCAGATAAAGGGCTAGTATCCAAAATCTATAAGGAACTTAGCAAACTCAACACCCAAAGAACAAACAATCCAATCAAGAAATGGGCAGAGGACATGAACAGACATTTCTGCAAAGAAGACATCCAGATGGCCAACAGACACATGAAAATGTGCTCCACATCACTCGGCATCAGGGAAATACAAATCAAAACCACAATGAGATATCACCTCACACCAGTCAGAATGGCTAAAATTAACAAGTCAGGAAATGACAGATGCTGGCGAGGATGCAGAGAAAGGGGAACCCTCCTCCACTGTTGGTGGGAATGCAAGCTGGTGCAACCACTCTGGAAAACAGCATGGAGGTTCCTCAAAATGTTGAAAATAGAACTACCCTATGACCCAGCAATTGCACTACTGGGTATTTACCCTAAAGTTCTTACCCTATTTTTAATGTGATTTACAAAGATACAGATACTTGGGGGATTTAATCCTCTTCAAAGCATTCTCAAATACAGTTACATTTGGTTTTCACATAACAGATAACCTGAAATATGTCCAGATTTCTCTGTTATGTTGATAATTCCACTTATGTGGATAGTTCCTCCACAGAGGAACCAATAATAAATTACTATTCTGAATCTAATTTAACAAAAAAGAGACTGACTAGAGAAGGTGAAGTAACAGAGACCCTGGGAGAAAACAAACATACCACTTCTCACCTTTGTAGCCATGTGGTCAGAAAGAAGGATGCTGGTGCACTCTCAGAATATGGCTATTCTCCAGGCTCCATGCTCACACTTTAAACTTAGAACTTTTTTTTTTTTAATATCCTTCAATAATGTCCTCTCATTTGAAGCTCCCACCATTATATCTAACCACTATTCTCATCCCATTCTTTTCACAATCACTACCAACCTCTGAAGCACTCCCCCATGTTTGTTAAGATCTGTAGCATCTGGCTCAGGATACTTCTTCACACCCAAAGTCCTGTCACAGTCTACCTGATTTAATCACTCATATGGAGGATCCACTAAATAGGAACTGCACAGTTGCCTGACCTGGACTGCTATGACAAACTTGGCCTCTACTGTAGCCATCCTCTCTCAGGAAATAGTCAAAACTTTGTCATTACTCAGAATCACTGCATTTCTCAAAACCTGAACTGTGAAAATAAACAATGCCTAAATTCTCTAATCATCTCAAGGCTATTAGTGAGCCCACCGCTCTAACCACTTTTCCAGTCTATCAACCCCTTCCCTTTAATTCCAAATTAACCAGGAGTTATAATTAACATTGATTGAGTGCTCACTCTACCAGGTACTATTCTAAGTGCTATATGAATATTACCTCTAGTAATTCTCACAACACCCTGACAAAGAAGATACTGCCACAGTCTCATAGTCAGTTATTTCTACCATTTTATAGCCATGCCTTCAGTTTCCTTTGACATTCCACAACACTTATTTATTTAGCCAGTTGTGGGCATATTTTATCCTCCCTGTTTTTCACACTACTAAAAAATAAATTACATAACTGTACGAAAAAACTGCATCATCTAATAGCTTGGCTCACATTCCTAAGCTAGGATTCTAATAGTATTCAGTAGCCTTTGCATGTACCTCAAGTTAGATTCCTTTCCCACTTTCAGGGAAGAGTTTCAAAGCTTTAACCCTCTGTTCAAGCTGTATTTTTTATTCTACTACTCCTATTCTATTCTATTCTCACCCTCACTCTCAGCCTGGGCCTTGACTTTCTACTTCACTGAGAATATAGGAGATCACCTTAATTCTATCCCCCATTTTCTCCTTCAGGATTTCATTTCATCAATCTCTCTTTGGCCTTCAATCCTTCATTGAATATTGAGCATAAACTATGTGCCAGGCACTGTTCTAGAGACATGAGATGCATAAGTGGACAAAACAAAGATCCTTGGCCTTGACTAACCTACATTTTAGCTTCTCTACTGCTTCATTTTTCTTAGATTTTCTTCAAATGATTAAACTCACCTCATCTACCCATCTACCCACCTCCCAAATATTGTGTCTGTTGCTCCCTCCCTCTTCTCTTCATCATTAAATTACTGAAAAGAGTATTCCATGGAAGTAAGGAGACAATACCTTAAGCATGAAATATATATAAAAATATAACCCCTAAGCAGAAAGAAATATGCACTGTGATACCACCAAATAAAATGCCCATGAGCCACACAGCTTCACATTGGTCCCTTCACTTCCTGCTTCACTTCCCTTCACTTTCTCTTGATGTGAGAGTACACCAACATTTAGAGAAAGCACTTCCAGAAATGATGTATTTTCAGGGGATGTGATTCAACACACTCAAACTTAAGAAACCAGGTGACAGCAACCTTTAATACCAAGTGGCTAAAGGCCAGAACAAAGATTAGAAGTCATATGTCTCCAGCCTCCAGCTTAAATCCAGGTCAAATTCTAAGGGAGAAATTGCAAAAGCACCAAGTTAAAATAGAATGGGAAGTCAAGTCAAGGAGAATATACCCATAATTTCTCTTAGGCTAAAAGCAGGCCTCTAAAGATGAACAATAAATAGGAAAACTTGAATATCATGATGGTGTGAAACTATTACAGATGCATTAAATAAATGTGATATGAGCAAGACAAATGGAAAATACTTTGTTCAAAATGTGCTTGTGATGGAAAAAATGCAATTTCTTTTTTTTCTAAGATTTTATTTATTTATTTGACAGACAGAGATCACAAGTAGGCAGGCAGACAGAGAGAGAGGAGGAAGCAGGCTCCCTGATGAGCAGAGGGCCCGATGTGGGGTTTGATCCCAGGACCCTGGGATCATGACCCGAGCCAAAGACAGAGGCTTTAACCGACTGAGCCACCCAGGTGCCCAAAATGCAATTTTAAATAAGGATCTTTCAACTGTCATTTTGGTCAAGATTAGAGAATAATGATCTTATATTGGAAAGAATAGAGGTTAAATATTATACACCATACACCATTGGTTGATAGGCATTATACACTAAGGGACAGAAAGAACAAAAAATAACTTGGGGTTGTTTAAGCAAAAATGGTGACATTTATTAAAACGGTGTGGAGTGTCATACAGAAATAAGTGGTACAATGGATCCAGGACACAAGAGGTTAGAACTAGGAACTGGAGAGCTATCAGAAACACAGGTATTTTTAAGTATTCTCATAACCTCTCCATCAAATCTAAATATATATATATATATATATATATATATATATCTACATGTATCTAAACTTAAATTCTGTGCATATATGTCATGAGTAAAAAGGATTAAAATGTACAGTACAATATCGCTTTTGTTCAATATTAAAACTGGCTTTTTTTGCTTTCCAAGATTTGATTTAAATTCAAGTTAGTTAACATTTGGTGTAGTATTGGTTTCAGGAGTAAAATTCAGTGATTCATCACTTACATATAACACCTATAACATCATAACAAGTGCCATCCTTAATACCTATCACCCATTTAGGACATCCCTCCATCAACCCTGTTTGCGCTCTATCCTCAAGAGTCTTTTATGGTTTTCTTTCCCTTCTCTCTCTCTCATCTCTTTTTTTTCCCTTTCCATTTCTATATGTTCATATGTTCTATTTTCTAAATCCCGCATATAACTGAAATCATATGGTATTTGGCTTTCTCTGACTGACTTATTTCACTTAGCATAATATACACTAGCTCCATCCACATCACTGCAAATGGCTAGGTTTCAATTTTTTGATGGCTTGTGTGTATCTTTTCCCAGTCATTTGATGGATGGACACTTGCGCTCTTCCCATAGTTTGGATATTAGTGATAATGCTGCTATAAACATCCAGGTGCAGATACCCCTTCAAATCTGATTTTTGTATTCTTTGAATGAATACCTCATAGTGCAATGGCTGGGTCATAAGATAATTCTATGTTTAACTTGTAGAGGAACCTCCAAACTGTTCTCCAGAGTGGCTGCACCCATTTGCATTCCTACCAACAGTGGAAGAGTTTGCCTTTCTCTGCATCCTCACCAGCACCTGTTGTTTTCTGTGTGGTAAGTTTTAGTCATTATGACAGGGGTGAGGTGGTATCTCATTGTGATTCTGACTTGTATTTCCCTGCTGATGAGTGATGTTGAGCATCTTTTCACATGTCTGTAAGCATTTGGATGTCTTCCTTGGAGAAATGTCTATTCAGGTCTTCTATTTCTTAACTGGATTATTTGGGTTTGGGGTGTTGAGTTTGAAAAGTTCTTGATAGATTCTTGATACTAACCCTTTTCCAGTTGGGTAATTTGCAGATCTCTTCTCCCATCCCGTAGGGTGCCTTTTAGTTTTATTGGTTTTTTCCCATCACTGTGCAGAAGCTTTTATCTTGATGAAGTCCCAGTAGTTCATTTTTGCTTTTGTTTCCCTTGCCTCCGGAGAGAGTCTGGTAAGAAGTTGCTGTGGCCGAGGTCAAAGAGGTTGCTATCTGTGTTCTCCTCTAGGATTTTGCTATGGTTTGCTGTTTCACCTGTAGGTCTTTCATCCATTTTGAATTTATTTTTGTGTCTGGTGTAAGAAAGTGGTCCAAGTTCCTTCTTCTGCATGTGGCTGTCCAGTGTTCCCAACACCAGCTGTTGAAGAGACTGTCTTTTTTCCATTGGATATTCTTTCCTGCTTTGTCAAAGATTATTTGACCATGGAGCTGTGGGTCCCTTTCTGGGTTCTCTACTCTGTTCCACTGAACTATATGTCTGGATTTGTGCCAGTACCACACTGTCTTGATGACTGCAGCTTTGTATGCTAGTTTGAAGTCCAGAATTACGGTATCTCCAGCTTTGCTTCTTTCCTTTTTGAAGACTGCTTTGGCTATTTGGAGCCCATTTGGGTTCCACGCAAATTTTAGAGTAGCTCTCTGAAAAATGCTATTTGGGTATAAATGGCATTTTAATAGGGATTGCATTAAACGTGTGGATTGTGTTGGGTAGTACAGACATTTTAATAATGTTTGTTCTTCCAGTCCACGAGTATGGAATTCCGCCCCCCCACCCCCCATTTCTCTGTGTCCTCTTTAGTTGCTTTCCTAAGTGTTCTATGGTTTTCAGAGCACAGCTCTTCTACCTGTTTCATTAGGTTTATTCTTAAGTATCTTGTGTTCTTTAGTGCAACTGCAAATGGGCCTGATTCCTTGATTTCTTTTTCTGTTGCTTTGTTATTGGTGTGTAGAAATGTAACAGATTTCTGCACGTTGATTTTATATCCTGCAACTTTGCTGAATTCGTCTATCAGTTCTAGCAGTTTTTTGGTAGCATCTTTCGGGATTTCTACATGGAGTATCATGCTGTTTGGAAGTTGTGAAAGTTTGACTTCTTCCTTGCTGATTTGGATGCCTTTTATTTCTTTTTGTTGTCTGACTGCTGAGGCTAAGACTTCCAGTACTGTGTTAAGTAGCAGTGGTGAGAGTGGACATCCCTGTCTTCTTCCTGGCCATAGAGGAAAAGCTCACAGATTTCCCCCACTGAGGATGATATTAGCTGTGGGTCTTTCACATGTGGCCTTTATGATGTTGAGGTATGTTCCATCTACCCCTACTTTGGTGAGGGATTTTTAATTAAGAATGGATGCTGTGTTTTGTCAAATGCTTTTTCTGCATCTATTGGTAAGATCATATGGTTCTTATCCTTTCTTTTATTAACATGGTGTATTATGTATTATGCTGATTGATTTGCAAATATTGAACCATCCGTACAACCCAGGAATAAATCTCACTTGATTGTGGTCAATGATTCTTTTAGCGTACTGTTGGACTGGATTTGCTGATGTTATTGAGAAGTTTTGCGTCCCTGTTCATCCGGGTTATTGGCTTGTAATTCTTGTTTCTCGTGGGGGTCTTTGTGTGGCTTTGAAACTGAGGTAAGGGGAGCCTCATAGGAGGAGTTTGGAAGTTTCCCTTCCATTTCTATTTTTTGGAGCAGTTTGAGAAGCATAGGTATTAATTCTTCTTTAAATGTCTGATAGTATTCCTCTGGGAAACCGTCTTGCCCAGGACTTTTGTTCGTTGGGCGATTTGGGATTATCGATTCAATTTCTTTGATTATGGGTCTGTTCAAATTTTCTATTTCTTCCTGTTTCAGGTTGGGTAGTTTGTACGTTTCTAGGAATTTCTTCATTTCTTTCACCATGACCAGTTTGTGGGCATATAATTTTTCATAATGTTATCTTATAATCGTATTTGTGTGGTGTTAGTTGTTATTTCTCCTCTCTCATTTGTGATTTCCTCTATTTGGGTCCTTTCTCTTTTCTTTTTGGTTAGTTTGGCTAGGGGTTTATCAATTTCATTAAATCTTTCAAAGAACCAGGTCTTGGTTTTGTTGATCTGTTCTACTTTATCCTGCAATATTTTTTGTTGTTGTTTCTGTATCATTATTTTTCTGCCGTGATGTTTATTTCCCTTCTTCTGATGCCTTTAGAGCTTCTTTGCTATTTTCTAGCTTCTTTATGTGTAAAGTTAGGTTGTGTATTTGAGACTTTTCTTGCTTCTTGAGGTAGGTCTGTATTGCAACATACTTCCCTCTGACTGCCTCTGCTGCATCCCAAATGTTTTGGGACTGTCGTGTTTTCATTTTCATTTGCTTCCATGTATTTTATTTCTTAATTTCCTGGTTAATCTATCTCTCTTTAGTAGGATGTTCTTTAATATCCATGTACGTGAGGTCTTTCCAAATTTTTTTTTTGTTGTTGACTTCAAGTTTTGTAGCATTATGGTCTAAAATTATGCATGGTATGATCTCATTATTTTTGTACTTGCTGAGGGCTGATTTGTGACCAGTATGTATTCTAATCTGGAGACTGTTCCATGTGTGCTGAAAAAGAGTATGTGTTCCACTGTTTTAGGATGTAATACTCTGAATATATCTGTTAAGTCCATCTCTGGAACAGTGTGCCATTCAAAGCCATTGTTTCCCTATTGATTTTCTGCTTAGATGATCTATCCATTGCTGTAAGTAGGGTGTTAAAATGCTTTACTATTATTGTAATATTATTAATAAGGTTTTTTAATTGGCTGATTTACATATTGGGGTACTCCCAAGTTGGGAGCACAAATATTTACAATTGTTAGATGATCTTCACGGATAGATCACTTAATGATGATATAATGCCTTTCTTCATTTCTTGTTACAGTCTTAGCTTTTATTTTTCCCCCTTAAGTAGTCATTTATTTATTTGAGAGAGACACACACACACACACACACACACACACACAGAGGAGCCGAGGGGGTCATTGCGCAGAGGTAAAGAGAGAAGCACACTCCCTGCTGAGCAGGAAGCCTGAAGCAGGGCTTAATCCTGGGACTCCAGCATCATGACCTGAGCTGAAGGCAGACACTTAACCAACTGAGGCACCCAGGTGCCCCAGTCTTGTTACAGTCTTTGGTTTAAAATCTAGTTTGTCTAATGTAAGTATGGCTATTCCAACTCTCTTTTGGTGTCCATCAACATGATAGGTGGTTGTCCAACCCCTCACTTTCAATCTGCAAGCGTGTTTAGGTCTACTATGAATCTCTTGGCGGGGGTGGGGGAATGGGGGGTCTGGTTGGCTCAGTCGGTTAAGCATGGCTTAACTGCCTTTGGCTCATCATGATCACGGAGTCCCAGGATTGAGCCCCATGTCAGGCTCCCCCTTCCACAGGGAGTCTGCTTCTCCCTCTCCCTGTGCCCCTTCCCACTTCTGTTCTCTCTCACTCACTCAAAGAAATAAAGTATTTAAAATAATAAAATGAAATGAGTCTCTTGTAGGCAGCCTACAGATTTTTTAAATCCATCCTAACACCCTATGTCTTTTTATTGGCATATTTAGTCCAATTATATTCACAGCGATTAATGATAGATATGAATTTAGTGTCATTGTGTTACCTGTAAAGCTGGTGTCTCTGATGATGTTCTGTGTTCCTTTCTAGTCTTTGTTTCATTTGGTCTTTTTCCCCCCAAAGAGGCCCCTTTAATATTTTTGTAGGGCTGGTTAAGTGGTCACAACCTCTTTTAGTTTTTGTTTGTCCTGGAAACTCTTTATCTCTCCTTCCATTCTGAATGACAGCCTTGCAGGATAAAGTATTCTTGGCTGTATGTTCCCCATTCAGCACATTGAACATATCATGACACTGTCTTCTGGCCTGCCAACTTTCTGTGGACAAATCTGCTACAAGCCTTATCTATCTTCCCTTGTAGGTTAAGTAAGGACTTTAGTTTTCCCTTCCTGGTTTCAGGATTCTTTCTCTGTCTGTGTATTTTGTAAATTGACTGTGATATGTCTGGGTGATGGCTGGCTCTTGTTGAATTTAAAGGAAATCTTCTGTGTTTCTTGGATTCCAAGGTCTGTTTCCTTCCCCAGATTAAAGAAGTTCCTTCCCCACATTAGCGAGGCTATACTTTGCTCAAATAAGCCTCTGCTCCTTTTTCTTCCTCTTCTGGGAGTCCTATGATAAAAATGTTATTGCACTTTAAGGAGTTGCTGAGTTCTCTCAATCTACATATGGGATTGAATACCTTTCTTTATCTCTTTTTTTCAGCTTCATTGTTTTCCATGATTTTAACTTCTGGTATCACTGACTCCTTCCTATACTTCATCTATCCTCACTGTCATGGAATCCCTTGTTTTGCATCTCAGTTACAGCATTTCTTTTTTTAATTTTGGCCTCATTAGTTTTTAGTTCTTTTACTCTGTAGTAAGGGATTCTCTAATGTCTTCTATGCTTTTCTCAAGCTCAGCTAGTATCCCTATGATTATTGATTAAATTCTGGTTGAGACATCTTACTTGTATCTGTATTGATTAAATCCCTGTGACTTCTTCCTGTTCTTTCCTTTGGGGTGAATTCCTCCATCTTGTCATTTTGTCTGGGTCACTGTTTTTTTGTGTGTGATTAAGAAAGCCTGTTGTATGCCTGCCCCTAAGAGTAATGGTTATATTAAAAAGATTAAAAAAAAAAACAACAAAAACAGAAAGCTAGATCCTTGGTCTGTTTTGGTCTGCTTGTTAAACAAAAGAAAACAAACAAAAAAGCTAGATCCTATTTCCCTTAGATCTCTTGCAGCACTCTATGATAAGTAGTAGTGCATGAAAGGGGTTTGTGCTGGTCTTCTGGGGGAGGAGCCTCCTGAGTTGATTCTCAGGCAGACTTGCTCTAGTGGAGATGCATCTGCGCGGTGCAATGGGGCGGGGCTTGGGGTAAGTGACTCCAGTCTTCCCTGGGAAGGCGCTGTGTTGTTCTCCGAGGCTCCCTCATCATTGCTCATGGGTGGTGGGGAAAATGGCATCACCCTGCTCTCTCCTCCCCAGAGCAAGGAGTTAGTGTCCACCACTCTTCAGGAAGCCCTCAAAGAGGAAACAATCACACCTCTTGTGTCCCAGGCTTCCATCAGATTCCTGGCATTACCCTATGTCCCAACTGTCTGCCTGCCAGGTGGCACAATACTCCCGTGTTTTATCTCAGGTGCGCAGTTGGGTTTCAAAACCAAATTTTATGTACCCAGGCCACAAGGACCTGCACTGATCTCCAGGGGAAGGTCTTGCTGCAGTTTTACCATTTATCAATTTGTCCCAGAAAAGCAAGCACACAGCCACGCAGCGGTTCAGTCTATGGCAAAACACAGCAATAAGCTGACACCAAGGCTTGTTGCCCTCAGCTGGTATCTTTGTTCCTATGGTAGGCATGTTGGTGCTGCCAGTTCTTCTGTCCCCAGACAGGCCATGCCACCACTCCCAAATGCACTCCAAGGAAGGGTAATTTTCTCCCCCTGCAACCCAGGGCTTTCTCAGACCATTCTGCCTGCTCCCAAGTCTCTGTCCTCCTTTCCTGCAAAAGCACCACTTAGCTCACCAGGCACAAACCCATGGCTCAGACTTATAAAACTTCATACTTTGCACTCCACTGCTTATAATTACTTGCAATAGGCAGCTCTTCTCTTTTTCCAAGTCAAAGGTTTTGGGGAAATTTTACTTGTGCAATCCCTGGCCTGCTGCTTCACTGTCTCTCACTCCTCCCTCTACAACCAAGGCTCCCTACCCTCCACAGCACCTGTAGTTTTCTCCCTCAAACCAACTCTCCACAATCTCCATCTTCCATGAAGTGGCTGTTTTTCTACTTTTATGTTCAGTTTTGTTTTCTCAGTCCTCAGATTGATTTCTTGGGTGTTCAAAATGATCTGATATTTATCTAGCTGGGTTCAAGGGACGAGTCAAATACAGGGTCCCCCTACTCCTCTGCCATCTTAAACTCCTTTCCAATCACCCCTTTCAACACATGTGCTTCATTTACTAAGTACTTACCGTGTATCCAGCAACACTAAGCATTGAGGATAGAGATATGCATAACACTGAACCCCAAAAATTCATAATCTAGTAATCAAAACAATAACAAATTGCTCAGTGCATGCAACAATAGAAAAATATATATAGTAATGAAATCGTCAGAAAGATATAAATATCTTGGAAGGGTGAGAGTAGACAAAAGCTTCACAAGAAAGTGGAATTTATAGTTTGTTGTTAGTGTATAGAAAAGCAATTAAGTTCTGTATTTTGATTTTGTATCATGCACTTTATGGAATCTGTTTATTCTACTGGTTTCAGACTGGTATTCTTTAGGTTTCCTATATATGTCATCTGCAAAAAAAAGTGGTTTACTTGTCCCTTTTCAATTCAGATTTTCTTTTTCTAGTCTAATTGCTCTGGCTACAAATTCCAGTACTATGTTGAAGAAAAAGCAGCAAGAGTGGGTACCTTTGTCTTGCTCCCAATCTGAGAAGAAAATTTTTCAGTTTTTTGCTACTGAGTATAATGTTACCTTTCAAGCTTGTAATATATGGCCTTTGTTGAGACACCTCCATGCTACACCCAATGTGTTGTTTATATGGTGAAAGTATGTTGAATTTTATCAAAAGATTTTTCCGCATCTATTGAGATATCATGAGTTTCATCCTTCATTTTTAAAGTGGTGTCTAACATTAATTAATTTGTGGATGTGGAACCATCACTGCATCGACAGAGTAAGTCCCACTTGATCACATTGTGTAATACTTTCAATGTATTGTTAAATTTAGTGATTCAATGAAATGATAGTTTCATTGAGGATTTTTTCCATCTATACTGATCAGAGAAAATAGTCTATAATATTTTTACTGTGGTATCATCATCCAGCTTTGATAGCAGATAATACTGACCTATTAAGATGAATTTGGAAGTGTTTCCCCTCCCCTATTTTTTGAAAGAGTTTGAGAAGGATGGGTATTAACTCTTCAAATGTTTGGTAGAATTCACCAATAAGCCATCTGGTCCTCAACTTTTGTTTGTTGAGAGGTTTTGGATTACTGCCTCAATTTCCTTTCTATAATCATTCTATTCAGGTTTTCTATTTCTTCATGATTCAGTATTGATAGGTTGTATGTTTCTAGACATTTATCTGCTTCTTTCAGTTTGTTGGGGTAAAACTATTGGAAGGGTTCTCTTATGATCCTTTGTATTTCTATGTATCAGTTATGATGTCTCCTCTTTCATTACTGATTGTCTTTTTTTCTTGATGAGTATAGATAAAGGTTTGTCTATTTTATCTTTTCAAAAGTCAGCTCTTAGTTACATTATCTCTTCTATGTTTTCAGTATTTATTTCACATATTTCCACTCTAATATTTACTATTTCCATCCTTCTAGTAACTTTGGGCTTAGTTTATTCCTTGGGTATTAAGGTAGGCTGTTTGAGAGCTCTTTCCTTCATGTTGGCATTTATCATTCTTAGAACTACTCTCAGTAGTTCTCTCTTAGAACTACTTTTGTGGCATCCCATGTTTTGGTATGTTGTTTCCTTTTTCATTGTCTCGGTATTTTTTTTTAAATTTCTCCTTTGATTTCTTTCACCTATTTGTTCTTCAGAATCATACTGTAATATCCAAATACTTATAAATTTTCCAATCCTCTTATTATAATTGATTCCTACTTTCATACTACTGCAGCCAAAAAAAGATGCTTGATATGATTTCAATCTTCTTAAATGTATTAAGATTTGTTTGTTGCCTAACATGATCTATCATGGAGAGTGTTCCTAGTGCACTTAAAAAGAATGTATAAAAAAAAAAGTTAAAAAAAAAAAGAATGTGTATTCTGCTGCTTGGATAAAATGTTCTGTATATGTCTGTTAGGTCCATCTTTTCTAATATGTCATTTAAATCCAAGTTTCCTTATTGATTTTTCTGTCTGGACAATATATCTATTGTTGAAAGTGGGATGTTGAAGTCCCCTTCTATTATTGTATTGCTGTCTATTTCTCCTTTCAAATCTGTTAATATTTGCTTCACATATTTAGGTACTCCTATACTGGGTGCATAGTATTTACAGATGTTATACATACTCTTGATGAATTGACTCCTTTATCATTATAATATTGACTTTTCGCTCCCAGTCTGACAGAGTGGTCCCGCGTAGATGAGGCTTGTCAATCAATTCAGCCCAACCTCCTGTCAAACTTCTATGACTGCCCAAGCCATCATCTCTGTTCTTGGTGGCTCCCAGTAGGTGAGTATATGCAAGACCCATCTGTGTCACAAAGGAGAGGACTACAGTCAGCACTTTGATGCAGACTGATTACAATCTTGACCTACAGGCAGCAACTATACATGTATATAGTTCAGCCCCTTTCAGGGAGAACCTGGGTAATGGGCATTTTTTCCTTCCACCCTATATGCCAAGCACAGGTTTACAGCCAGAGAGGGGGTGTTTCTGCACCCATGTAAAAACTGCTTGTTAGCTTTAATACTATGGGATTCATGCATGTAACCCTGTTGGCCATCAGAGCCAGGTGGCTTGCGGGCCCATCCCTCAGGCTATAGCCACAAAAGCTGGGGGTCCATACATGTGTACAAGCTTCTTCCAGGGAGATCTTGGCAACTAAGTTTTACTGTTGTAGCAAACTGGATGGAGAAGGCCATGGAAATTTCCAATAGCCTCCCTAGTCTTTAGAGGGTATAACAGCCAGCCACTAGGTACATACTAAATGAATAAGCCAGACTCTCAGAACACCTGGGTGGCTCATTAGGCATCTCCCTTCCACTCAGGTCATGATCCCAAAGTCCTGGGATCAGCCCTGTGTCAGGCTCCCTCCTCAGTGCAGAGTCTGCTCCTCCCTCTCCCTCTGCCCTTACCCCCACCACCATTACTGGTGCATGCTTTCTCTCAAATACATAAAATCTTAAAAAAAAAAAAAAAAAAAGCCAGAACCTCAACTAATAGCATGATAGCCAGACCCTTTTCAGGGAAAGACTAGAAGACAGGCGCTTTTTCCTTGTCCCTCTACTCTGAGCCTAGGGAGGCAGTTGTGTCAAGTGGTCACACACCCACTAAGAACTTCTTTGTGTGCAGTAGTTTTGTGGGTCTTGCAGATGCCAAGTCCTGCTGGCTTTCAGATCCAGATGTCTTGACTCTGCTGGTTTCTGCACATTAGATATAAAAGCCACCTCTCCCAATTTGACACTCTGTTTAGTCCAAACTCCTGGTCATCTCTCAAACCTTTAGGATTATCCAAGCCACGTTTGTTCGTAGTGGCTCCCAGTAAGCAAAGGTATGCAAGATCCATCTATGTCACAAAGAGGATGACTGCAGTCAGTGTCTCAGCTGGGAGTCAGAAGTTGGGGTGCTAGATGTATAATCCAAAATCTTAGTCCCCCAAAGAGAAACTGGGATTTGGGGCTTCCCTCTCAATTTTATGACACTCTACAGGGATATGGTTTATGGTGTGTCTCTCAGCCTTTCCTACCCACTAGCTATTTTCTCTTCTTCCCAATGTGTGGAGTTGGCTCAACTAGTTTTTGGATTTCTTTCAGAGGGTACTTCTCTCAGTATAGCTGCACATTTAATGCATCCATGAAAGGATGGACATTCAGGAGCCTCCTACACTGCCACCTTGATCAAATCTCCAAATGCTGGCTATTTCTACTAGACACTGTGGAGCGGCTCACTAGGTACATGTTCTAAGACCTTCTTCTAGTACTGGGGGTAAAAAGCTTAAAAACTATTGCCCAATCTCTTGCACCTAGAGTCCTGGATTTTATTTAAGTTCCTACAATCACATGTTAACCAGACTTTGGCATCCACTTGCACTGGTGATTTGAAACAGCAGTGGCATAGTCTGGGATGGCAGCTGTAAAGCAGCTTCCTAAGTTGGTGGCTATTTTTTGTTCATAGGAGAAACCCTGGAGCAGATAGTTGTAGTGGTGTCTTTCTGGTATTACAGCATTCCAACTGTGGCAAAGGCAACAATCCCTCTTCACCCAATGTGGGTCTGGAAACCATTCCTGGAAGTCCAAACTACAATCTGTAAACCACTTAATACTCTGTGATGAATCTCTTTCTGCTTAAACTACTTAGAGTGAATTTTTATTCTCCACAATGAACACTGACCAAAATACTATTGTTATTTCTTCTGGAGAAAATTTCCATCTTGGAAGAAAATGATTTGTGACCAGTACAGCAATTCAGAGACAGAATTCATCGGTGGACTTGACTTTACATAAGTGAAGTGGGAAACACACTCATAAACAAAGAATGGTGAGTCTGAATTCCTTGACTATAGCTTAGGTTTTTTGTTTTATTTTGTTTTAAAGATTTTATTTATTTATTTGACAGACAGAGGTCACAAGTAGGCAGATAGGCAGGCAGGCAGAGAGTCCTAGAGGAAGCAGGCTCCCCACCGAGCAGGGAGCCCGATGCAGGACTCGATTCCAGGACCCTGAGATCATGACCTGAGCCGAAGGCAGAGGCTTTAACCCACTGAGCCACCCAGGAGCCCCTATAGCTTAGTTTAATAAAATAACTTGCTACTGTTTTTTTGCTCTATATTCTTTCCTATAAGCATGTATCAGGATTGTTCCATATAAGCACCTTCAAGGAGCAGTAACTACTCATCTGCATGCACCAGCAGAACCTAGAAAGGTCAAGCCCTGAGTCTGAACTCCCCGGAGGAACCATAAGAGAACTCAGAAACCAGGTCTCTTTATTGCTGGGACTTCAACGCTGTTCTGTTGGAATTTAGCTGCCCTTCTTTCTTCACCTCTGTGCCCCTGAAAAGCTCTCAGTATGACATCCTCTATCTTTAACCCTACTTCAGTGTGACGGATGAATAGCTGAAGAAGATGTGTGACACTTTCTGTAGCTTTGGCTTCATGATCATTTTCCAGGTGAACAAGCTATAGCTATAAAATAGACCCAGTAAATTTTTGTAGCAGATACTCAGGAGACAGCAAATATTTATTGAGTGCCAAAGATATAAAGCATTCCAGGTAGTTGAGAAAGATACAGAGAGAGAGAGAGAGACCTAGTTCTTGCTCTTAATTCACAGGCACTGCCCATTTTGCTTGACTGTTTCTGCTTACTTATAATGTCACTGTGATCAAATTGGAACAAGAGGCACAGATGCAGACCTTAATCTAAGATGTTTCTACAATAACAAAATAAAACTCAGCTAAAATCTCTTTTACTATAAGGAATTTCTTCCCAATAGTTTATGCAGACCTAGAAAAGTCTAGAGTTTAACCATTTTATACTCCCTAAGATGTAGAAAGACTAACAACCAAATAAATTCTCTATGGAAATTTTCTGCATCTTGACAGGGATTTGGGTAACCCTGGCTTTTGCATCAGTCAAAATTTTTCTAATGGTATGCTTAAGATTTGGATATCACTGTGATGTAAGTTTAGCTCCCCCCCCACACACACAAATTGAAAATAAATAGTAAACTCCAGTTAGTTACATGCATGCTAAAATGTCTAGGAATGAAGTATACTTATAGTCACCACTTAACTTTGATATGCATCAAAAAATAAGATGGATGGGTAGAAGGCAAATGTAACATCATATTAATAATCATTGAATCCAGGTAAACAAATTCTTTCACATTTTATGTTGAAAATTTTCATGGAAGTTTGGTAGGGGGGAGGGAACGGCCCCCTACATCAAACCAATCACAATTTGTAAACTGGTACCAATCCCTGGACTACACTGAGTTGCACAGTTAAACCTATGGGGGAAAAAACAGCAGAAAATAATACAAATATGATTGATCATGGAAAGAGTGGATTTATTTTCTAGGCACATGGAAGATGGAGAGAGAAACTCATTTAATAACACCCTGCTAAGGAAAAACCTGCAACTATCAGCTGAAAACCCTGATGGAAGTTTTTACAAAAATATCTGCAGGGGCGCCTGGGTGGCTCAGTGGGTTAAGCCTCTGCCTTCGGCTCAGGTCATGATCTCAGGGTCTTGGGATCAAGCCCCACATCGGTCTCTCTGCTCAGCAGGGAGCCTGGTTCCCCCTCTCTCTCTACTTGCCTCTCTATCTACTTGTGATCTCTCTATATATATCAAACAAATAAAATCTTTAAAAAAAAATATCTGCAGGGTGTTTTTTTTTTTTTTTTAAGTATTTTTATTACACTTAAAGACAGAAAGATTGTTTGGCTTTCTATTTCAGGGTAATAAACTGCCACTACTGCCTTCAAAGGAGGGGGACCCCATAGAGTGAAGGGCCCTTTACTGTAGAGCACCTTGGTAGGTCTGGAGGTGGCGGTAAGATAGGGAGAGAAAGGTGAGAGAGGGAAGAAAAAAGGGACAGAGAAATATGAAGGATAAGACATATGAAAAGATGAAGGAGTCAGAGAAAAGAATTTGAAGTTCCAGAGCCAAGAAGAACCCACTAGATAAAGGCTGAAACAAATGAATCCAGTAAAACCCCATGGTGGTAGGTGGCCAAAGGACATTTTGAGACCTGAGAAGCTATCTGACTTATTTGAGGTTCTTTGCATTGCTGCTATATAAAGTCTGCTTACTATCCTTTCTTCCAAATCTTCACTAAAGGCTCTTATACTCATGAATGTTTAATGTGAATAGGCTTTTAGGCAGGGAGCTCAGTTTTGTTTCTGGGTCAGTGGAATGCAGAAATCTTGAGGAGGGCTTCAGATTCCCACAAGCCTTGGAATGAGAGGTGTCTAAGTCAATTTTACAGAAATCTCTAGGGCTCAGGATGAATGGGAAGAGGGGAGGGCAGACACTGCCTTATTAAGAAAAGCTGGCCTGCAGAGAAAAAAATTTCAAACTCACTTTTTCTCACCCATTTTTAACCCAGAATACCGTCATTACCAGGTTTGGAAATTCAGGAATCATTTTCAACTTTTGGTGATCAGCTTTTTTTCATGGGGTAACACTGCCATCTACTGGTGACTAAAAAAATCTTTTATAATAGTTCTACACTTGAAAACAGAACTGGAGAACTTTTGTCTTCATTTACTGACAAATTCTTCCTTTGTGCTGGAACCCAAACTTGTATCAGTTCTTTGTCCTCAAAGATCTTATATCATCTAATGGAAACTTAATAAAAATACCTTCTTACCTTTCAGGATTCAGGCATCATTTCATCAGGAAATATTTCTTGACAGCAGGTTCCCATCCTTCTGAGGCAGAAATGGACTACTCCTTCCCCTGGGCTCTACTCCATCCTGTACACATTTCTTTCATAACACATACTATATACTACTGTACTTATTTTATAACAATTGTCTGTCTCCCAGATCAGACCATAAGCTCCTTAAAATTCAGATACTGTAGCCTTTCCACATATATATTCCCAGCACCTGAAACAGAACCCAGACTTATAGCTAATAAATATATGATAAATGAATAAATTAATGACAATCAAAAAGCATAGGCAAGACAAGCAGCACACTATAAAACTTTTATTAAGTCAAAACAACTTTAAATAAATATTTTAACTCCGGATGTGCACATTATATACTTTTGTGTATGTGGTAGCTTTCACCTTGTCCAAAAAAAAAACTACATTTTACAGAATCCATATACATGAAATCAGTACGATAAAGAATATAAAGTTAACTTATCAGATAATTTTCCCACCAGCCTATAATCTATAAACTCTTAATTATCATAGGATAATTTAAAACAAGATACCAGTGGGCTCTGTCATCAGCTCTTAAGAAAACCAAGTAAAAAGAAACATTCAGGGCGCCTGGGTGGCTCAGTGGGTTAAGCCGCTGCCTTCGGCTCAGGTCATGATCTCAGGGTCCTGGGATCGAGTCCCGCATCGGGCTCTCTGCTCAGCAGGGGGCCTGCTTCCCTCTCTCTCTCTCTGCCTGCCTCTCTGCCTACTTGTGATCTCTCTCTGTCAACTAAATAAATAAAATCTTTAAAAAAAAAAAAAAAGAAACATTCAGGGTAAATAAATTTTATCTGATAAGGAGTCAGCACTGCTAAGGTATAAAGCAATCTGAAACGTATTCTACCTGAATTGTCTATATTAATTACATAGCCCAGGATCACAGAGTTGAGTTTGAGATCTAGTAGGATTCTCCTATCAATTCTAGGGAACTCCAGAGCACCCAGGTCTCTCTCTGGAAATTAATTTCCCTATGAGCAAAGATTATTGGCCCTCAACTAAGCCTCCTTCCTAAGGAGGAAGCACCACTTCCTAAGAGCCAACAACATTTCAGGTCCGTTTTAACTACATCCTACATAACATTACTTCACACCAAGGGATTCTCTTTATAGCAAAGGATATAAGCAAAGACCATGGGATCCGCCGGTCCTATCACATACTGCAACCATTCAGAAGCTGCCAGACTAAGAGAAATGGAAGAGCATTCTAAAGGCATGACTGAAGCACCCCTTTGGAAATACCATGTGGATACTATCCACCCTCCTCCAGGATGCAGTTACACTCTAAATCAATGACCATTATATGATGCTGCATCTGTAATAAGTAAAATACATACGGCCAGGAAACAAAGGGGGAAAGTAGGAATGGCCTCACTTGCCATCATTCCAGTGACGCATTTAGCAATTTATATTTCCCTTCCCAGCAATGTTAGGTTCTATGAACCTATAGGTCCTGTTCTTACCAAGGGACATAGCCCATTAAGCTTTAAGTTACAACAGCCACCTGATCACTTCAAGCACCTTGGGCCAAGAGACCAGAGGGAACGGAAAAAAGTCACCAATCTGGGAGGAGTACCTGACTTTCACCATCAGAAAGGCATAGGACTTCTATATTTTTATTAGCCAGGGAAATATATTTTTATCACCCAGATGAGAAACGTGTTTGTCATATGAAGAATATATATGAAAGGTGTCTCTTTATACTCTTTTGCCTAATTTTGACAATAAACAGACAAATAAAACAGCCACAGGTGAGCATGGTGACTAGGCTTCAGAGCCTCTCAGATATGACCGACTCAGTAAGCTCAGGCAATCTGCCTAGACGAAGAGAGGTGTTAGCCAAAGGTAAGAAGAAATCTAGGTGTTAGCCAAAGGTAAGAAGAAATCTAGAATAGCAAAAGGATATAATGAATTATTAGTTGTGGCCCCAAGACCAGTGGTCTCAAGAAACACTGGAGTTAAGGAGTTAAGTCCTACTTACCTACCACTCCTATTTCCAGAAAAAGACCAACCATAATTCTAGAGGAGCTATTCCCAGATGGGATAAACTTATCACATGAAGCAAACAGATGATAATGGAAATTGTCAGGATGAACTATCCAGGACTTTTATTTTTAAAGATTTTATTTGACAGAGAGAGACATGGCAAGAGAGGGAACACAAGCAGAAGGAGTGGGAGAGGGAGACGCAGTCTTCTTGTCAAGCAGGGAGCCCAGTGTGGGGCTCAGTCCCAGGACCCTGGGATCATGACCCAAGCGGAAGGCAGATGCTCAACAACTGAGTGACCCAGGCGCCCCTATCCAGGACTTTCTCGAGGACCAAGGCACTCTTCCCAGGGATGAAAATACTGTATGCAGCAGCTCCTAACTAGCATCTCTCCAGGATTGTTCTCAATTGAAGGGAGCTTCCTCACCCAGGGTTATGCACCCTTTCCAAAGGAAGCCCACATCAAATAAACGGACCATGAGAGGTATAGGGGTCAACCCCCTGTGCCTCAATTCAGAATTCTGAAGGGCCATCTCAGGTCCAGACTTTCACATTTAGAAGATGAACTGCATCACAGTTCAACTTCTCTCTCTTCCAGACCTGCCTTATTCATTCCCTTATGTGTATTTTCCCCAAAAGTACTCCCCCAAAGATCAGCATGCACTCTTCCCTTTTGACATGAGCAACTCCTTGACTTATGGCATGTTAAAACAATGCAGGCTCACCTTCTGCTTTTCCAGGCCTGGAATTAGTCATTTCTAAAGAAGTAGTATTCCTGAATTAGAAGAGAAAGAATGTAAGAGAAATTGGTGAATCTAGGTAAAAGCCTTTCAAATTTCTTTCTGAAAAATCTTCAAGTTGAAAGCTGGGGAAATCTGAATACTTCTTTAGAACTTACAGTAAGCATTTTCCAACAGTCTGTCATTATTCAGTGAGATTGAACCATATATATATACTGTCAACTTTGTTGCTTACCACTATTTCCTCTCTTTTTTATCTTCTCATTTCCTACAGTTACTATTCACTTCTGTTAGGGTAACTCCTCAAGACTTCCCTAATTTCTGAATCCTTGCGTATCTGTAAATATCCCTCTCCCTAATAAGTAACTGACAGTTTCATCCACTATAGGATTCATGGGTTGTAGTTCCCTCACTACTCCTATCAGATTCTAGTCTCCAAAGTTGCATACAGGAAACTCAATCTCAGTCTGAATTTTATTCCTTTGCAAGTAACACGGTTTTGTGTTGTGTTTTTTTTTTTTTAATCTAGAATCCAATTAAGATTTTATCATTATCCTTGGAGTTTGAAAATTTCCCAGGTATATAACTAATACCAGTTTTTCTTATTAACCCTAATTAAAACTCAGGTTGGCATGAGGAAATGGGGTACCCTCCAAGATGCAAACTTGGATCTTTCTTCTGATACAAGGTCTTACTATTTTCTCTCTCCTTTTTTTTTTTTTTAATTTTTGTGGAACTCCTTCTAATATATCTTTTGGATCTATCAAATCTGTTTTCTCTCATTATTTCCTTTTAATTTAGGTTTTGGGGGATTTTATTTTTAACAGAGTTACTCATGTGCATCACTTAAAACTTTACAAGACTTGTTATAAAAAACATCAGGCCCCACACATTTCAAATTGCTCACTCCTGAAGCAACTGCCTTCAACCCTTTCTGCTGGGCTTTGGTATTTAACCCCATTCTCTAAGTAACATTCTTACAATATTACATTCTTACTGACTTCTAATTATAGGCATTAATACCTACTAATAATATAACAAAAGATGAGAATTTAGCTCTCTTTCACATATAACCACCATTCTCACCATACACACACACGCACATAGATCCTTGTCCTTCCAAAACGCTATCATAATGATAAATAAAAATCCATCTTTAAAAAAAAAAAAATCCATCTTTTTTCCTATTCACTCTCTCCTCCTCCCCTGCCACTAACCAGCCATTCTCGAGGCCTGTGGTACCAATATCAGATTCAATGCAATAGGATCCATAGCCATTGTTTAAATTAATATCCATTGTTTATAATGACTACGTAAATACTGATACAGTATTTAACAACAGTTTACTACATAAAGTTTACTAATTATTTTCTCTAGTTAAGAATTATCTTTTTTTCAAGTTTTGCTTTTCTGTATATTTAATAGTTATCCATGTTCTCTAAAACTTATGTGAATCTTTTCTCAATACACTCAAACCAATTAGGCATTTTATAAATTTCATCTTCTTAAAGAAGTCTCTCCTTGAGTCTTCTGACCTGTTTCAATTTAAATTGGTTTATCTGCAGGCCTGCTGCACAGCTGTCATTTGCTGTCTCTCTTTACCAACACTCAGTAAATTCCTTTGCCTCTCTTTCCTGTTAGATCCTATTTCTTATGTTTTGTTTTCTTCTCCCTCGGTTTGTGTCATTATTTTGATAATGCACTAGTTCCAGTAATTTCCATAGAAACAGTATGTGAAAATTGATTCTTTAACTCAATGTCTTTGTCCTAATTCATTTTTTTGGTATGTATTTGTTCTTAGTTTTCAGATATTTCTTCCTCTTGTTTTTTCCAACAGATTAATTCAGGCAGATCTCCAGAGCAACTTTTCCTTAAATTCATCTACTGATGAATTACTGATGGTTAGTTTTATATGTAAACTTGAGTGACCATGGGGTGTCCACATTAAACACTATTTCTGAGTGCATCTGTGAGAGCTGTTTCCAGAGATTCGCATCTGAATTGGTGGACTCATGGGATTGCTTGCCTTTCTCGGTGTGAAAGGGGACCATCCAATCTGTTGAGGGCCTAAACAGAATGAAAGATGGAGAAAGGAGGATTTTGCCCCTTTTTTCCTGCTTCATCATTTACCTCTCATCTCATCTTCTCCGGACCCTGGACTGGGATTTACATCACTGGCTCCTCTGGTTCTCAGGCCTTCGAATTTGGAATAGATTACTCCACTGGCGTTCCCGGGCCTCCAGCTTCAGACAGCAGATCGTGGGACTTCTCGGCCTCCACAGATTCTGTTTCTCTGGAGAACCCTGACTACGACAGATTTTTGGAACCGAGAGTGGGGTGCTGCTATAACAAATGCCTAAAAATAAGGAAGTGACTTTCGTACTGGATAATGAGCAGTGGCTGAAAACGTTTAGAAGTGCAGTCTCAAAATATGAGCATTAAAGGGTAATTCTGGTAAGGACCCAGAAAGAAAAGAGGAGAGCTGGAGATAAAACCTCAGTCATCTTAGAAAATATTTAAATAATCCTGAACGAAATGCTGGTAAAAATATGGACTACAAAGCCTACTATGATTAGGTTTCAGATGGGAATGAGGAATGTATTATTGGAAACTGAAGAAAATATGGTCCTTATTATAAAGTGACAAAGAACTTGGCTGAACTGTGTTCATGTTTTAGTGTCCTGTGGAAGGCAGAACTTGCAAGCAATGAAATTAAATATTTAGCTGAGGAGATCTCTAAGCAAAGTACTGAAGGAGTGGCCTGGTTCCTGAACACTTATGGTAAAATGTGAGAAGAAAAAAATGATTGGAAGACAGAATTATTAAGCAAAATGAAAAAAAAAGGAACTAGAACTTAAAAATTTGGAAAATTTTCAGCCTATCCATACTGCAAAAAATGAAAAGTATTTTTGGAAGAGGACACTAACAGTATAGCAAAATGACCATTTGATAAGGAGACTAATACCTAAGCCACAGACTTAAAACATCCATCTCAACAGAAGCCAGGTGCTGTTCTTCAAGACACGGAAAGAATAACACTACCACCACCACTACCACCCTCTACCAGGGTAAATTAGAAATCATCAGAGCTGCCACTGCCATCAAAGGTTCAGAGTGCAAGAACTCGGGGGACAGAATGGTTTTGAAGGGTAAGGCTACCTCTTTCCTATAGCAGTCTAAACTAAGACAATATGGGATCTTTCTTCACTCAATGACAGAATCTACATTTTAATTTGTTCATAGTTTTATAAAAATTTCCATAAAGCAAATTGTAACAAATATTTTAAAGTACGCATATTACAGACCATAGTCACTGATTGTAATTCAATTTTAGAGATAATTTTTAAATGGTCTGAAACATCTTTTTTTTAAATATGTATATTTTATTTATTTATTTGACAGAGAGAGATCACGAGTAGGCAGAGAGAGAGAGAGAGAGGAGGAAGCAGGTTCCCTGCCAAGCAGAGAGCCCAATGCAGGGCTCGATCCCAGGACCCTGAGATCATGACCTGAGCCGAAGGCAGAGGCTTAACGCACTGAGCCACACAGGTGCCCCTGGTCTGAAACATCTTAAGACTTGAAAATTAACTGATCAAAGAGGAAAAGTCACAAACTCCATAGAAATTAATAAAAAAGTAAATACATAAAAATGTACAAAACACAGCAAAAGCCATACTTAAGATAAAAATTAATGTCCTTAAATCCTTTCATTATGAAGACAAATAACTACAACTGCAGGAATGTTGTATTTATCTTAAGGTTTTGTGTTTTGTTTTTTCTTTTTTTTTTTAAGATTTTATTTTATTTGGCAGAGAGAGAGATCACAAGTAGGCAGAGACGCAGGCAGAGAGAGAGGGGGAAGCAGGCTCCCCGCTAAGCAGAAAGCCCGATGCAGGGTTCAATCCCAGAACCCTGAGATCATGACCTGAGCTGAAGACAGAGGCTTAACCCACTGAGCCACCCAGGCGCCCCGTGTTTTGTTTTTCTAAAGCACAAAATTAACCAAAAGAAAATATAAAGAGTGAATGAATAAAAATAATAAATATAATTGGTGATACAGAGAAAAAGTAGGAGAATTGATAATTCCAAAAGATGGTGTTTTAACTGCTTAAGGATATAAAACATATTAACAAGACTGGGAACAGAAGAAATGTATGACTTCCTAGAAAATACAAACAGCCCAAACTAAACCAAGTATAAAACCCAAAATGACTAATTACCAAAGAAGATACTGGAAAGGTGACTATTTTTTTTTAAGATTTTATTTATTTATTTGACAGAGAGAGATCACAGGTAGGCAGAGGCAGGCAGAGAGAGAGGAGGAAGCAGGTTCCCTAAAGAGCAGGGAGCCCGATACGGGGGCTCGATCCCAGAACCCTGAGACCATGACCTGAGCCAAAGGTCGAGGCTTAACCCACTGAGCCACTTAGGAGCCCCAAGGTGACTATTTATTTGTTTATTTATTTATTTATATTATTTATTTATTTATTTGAGAGTGAGAGAGTGAGAAGACAGGTGGAGCACATCCCCAAGCTATAGAAAGAATGGAGGGAGAGGGACAAGCAGACTCCACGCTGAGCACAGAGCTTGACATTGGGGCTCAATCCCATGACCCGAGATCATGACCTGAGCCAAAAGCAAGAGTCTGACGCTCAAATGACTAAGCCACCCAGGTGCCCCAGGTGACTATTATCTTAAATAATACACCCCAAAAAACCTTTAAAACTGAGTTCTAACAGTTAAGGAACAAGAAATTACAATCTTATTTAAATTATTCCATACCAAATAAAAGAAGAAATGTTTCCCAATTCATTTCATGAAACTAGCAAAACTTTATTACCAAAACTTAATTAAAAACAAACGCTGAAACTATACACCCTTCTAATTATTTCAGTTAGTATGGCTATATCAAACACAAATAAATAAATAACCCTAGTACTTACTGACCAAGACACCACTTACTTTGCTCATGAATGTGCAATTTAAACAGGTTTCAGAGGAGATAGCTTGTCTCTGCTCCACTCAATATCAACTGGGGTGGCTCAAAGGCTAGGGGCTGAAATTTTAAAAAGCTAATTCACTAACACATTTGGTGGCTGATGCAGTCAGATGAAACCTTGGCTAGTTTCACATAGCTTCTGTATGGTAGCTAGATTCCAAAGGTAAGCGTCCTGAGTCATCGAAAAACAGTACCACCTTTTATGACCCAGCCTAAGTCATACAGTATCAGCTCCTCCATCCACATTCTATTAATCAGTTCAAAGGCCAGCCCAAGTTCAAGAGGAGGAAATACTCAGTTTCTAAGTGGCATGGTTCTAGAAGAACATGGACGACCGACCACAAATACTGTTGAAACCAATTTGCAAAAATACCATATGCTACAGTCCACCTTCTGGTCACAGGAGTCCACATCCCTCCACATGCAAAAAATATATATACTTATTCCCTCCCCCAATACCCACAAAACTATCAGGCTCAGGCTTGAGGTCCAGGTATGGATGAACTTCTTGAGTACAGTTCCTTAAATATACCCCTTGAGTACAGTTCCTCTTGATCTGAAAAGCTGTAAAAAAAAAAAAAAGTTATCTATCTCTACAAACATGAATACACAATGATGAATACAAAATGATGGGGCAGGCATACATCCATAAAAAGTTTAAAACCGGGGCGCCTGGGTGGCTCAGTGGGTTAAAGCCTCTGCCTTCAGCTCAGGTCATGATCCCAGGGTCCTGGGATCAAGCCCCGCATTGGGCTCTCTGCTCAGCAAGGAGCCTGCTTCCTTCTCTCTCTGCCTGCCTCTCTGCCTACTGGTGATCTCTGTCTCTGTCAAAAAATAAATAAATAAAATCTTAAAAAAAAAAAAAAGTTTAAAACCCAGTTGGGGGGCACCTGGGTGGCTCAGTGGGTTGAGCCTCAGCCTTCAGCTCAGGTCATGATCTTGGGGTCCTGGGATCGAGCCCCACATCGGGCTCTCTGCTCAACGGGGAGCCTGCTTCCCCCTCTCTCTCTCTCTGCCTGCCTACTTGTGATTTCTCTCTGTGTGTCAAATAAATAACTAAATAGGAAGATTAAAAACAATAATAATAATAATAATTAATAAAACCCAGTTGGGCATATGCTATTAGTTCCTCAACTAAGGAAATGATCCATGTGACTCATGTCTCCCCACTCTGGGTTGTAGGTTTCATGGTATCTAGCCATGTTCTTGGCATGCTTCTTGACTGTACAACTTTGAGATCCAATGGCCTTTTTTCATTTTGTATTGTCTCTGTGCCTTTCAGCCTAAATTGATATAATCCTTTTTAAAAACTATGTGGATAATGAGAATGAGAAAACAAGCCACAGACTCAGAGAAAATATCTGCAGAAGACTCATCTGATAGAAGACTATTACCTAGCATACACAAAGAATTCTTAAAACTCAACAATAAGAAAATGAACAACCAGATTAAAAACTGGCAAAAGACCTGCATAAACATCTACCAAAGAAGATATACGGATGGCAAATAAGCATATAAAAAGATGCTCAACATCGTATGTTATTAGTGAAATGCAACTACTATGCACCTACTAGAATGGCCAAAACCCAGAAAACTAACAACACTGAATGCTGGTGAGGATATGGAATAAAAGAAAATCTCATTCATTGCTGGTGGAAACAGAAAATGGTACAGAAACTTTGGAAGACAGTTTCCTATAAAACTAAACATGCTCTTGTAATACAATACAGCCCTTGGTATTAGCCACACAAACACCTACACAAAACCTTTATAGAAGCTTAATTCATAACTGCAAAAACTTAGAAACAACCAAAATGTCCTTCAGTAGGTGAATGGATAAACCATGTGCACAACAGAAAATTTGTGCTTAAAAGAAATGAGCTATCAAACCATGAGAAGACAGGAAAGAAGTTTAAATGCATATTTTTACTGAATGAAAGAAGCCAATCTGACAAGGCTGTAATACTGTAGGACTACAACTGTATGACACTCTAAAAAAGGCAAAACTATGTAAACAATAAAGATTAGTTTGTCAGGGGCTGGGGGGAGGACTGGATGAATAAGCAGAGCACAGAAGATCTTTAGGGCAGTAAGAATATTCTGTATGATACTATAATGATGGATATGTGTCATTATACATTTGTCCAAGCCCATAGAACATACACCAAGAGTGAATCCTATTGTAACCTACGGGCCAGGAGTGATTATGATGTGTCAATGCAGGCTCACTGATTTTAACAAATGTACCACACCAGTGTATGAGGGACAATATTTGGGAACTCTGTGCTTTCTGCTTAATTTTGTTCTGAACCTAAAACTGCCCTTAAAAAGTCTTCTTTAAACTGTACGGATTTCTTATCAATTCAGAATCCACTCCATTAGAAAAAAGCCACACCTATAAATTTCAAATTAACTCCTTAAGCTTCCTTTAATGTCCTAAGGGATAGTGCTCTTAAAATTCTTAGAGAACCTTTTGCTTAATAAAGATCTATGAAGCACTGCAGGTCCTCAGGTCCTTAAAGAGACTACTGTCTTTGTGAAGCATGACATTAAATTTCCTGAGGCCTCAAAAAAGAGTTTATAATCAGTCCCTTGGCTTCATTGTTAAGTGACAATACTCTAGATTTGATCTCTTTTCATTAGACTTTTTTCTTCTTTTTTTAAGTTTTTATTTTATTTTTAAGGTTTTTTTCCCATTAGAATTTTCTTAATTTGAAAAACGTCTGCCATCTGGAGAAACTAGAAAAGAGTTTTATTTTTGAACTCAGTAAGTTCTGGTTCCTTCATATTTGACAATCCTTTCCTTAGTTTACCTCTCTTACTCCTATCAGAATACTTTAACAAAATGTCAGAGTGGCTTATAAAAAACAAAAAATTTGTTTCTCACAGTTACAGAGGGATACTAGAACCCCAAGATTAGGGTGCCAACATAGGTGGGTGCTAGTGAAGACCCTCTTCTACACTGAAAACTGCCAACCTGTCACTGTATTCTCTCATGGTGGAAGGGGCTAGTCAGCTTGGTGGGGTCTCTTTTATAAAAGCACTACTCCAATGTATGAGGGCTCCAGTCTCATGACCCTAAGCACCTCCCCAAAGGCCCCAACTGCAAATATCATCACATGAGCATCAAGATTTAACCTAAGAACTCTGGAGGACACAAGCATTCATACCATAATACTCTCTCCTATCATATTTTATTACAAGTAGCAAGAAATAGCCAGAAAATACCTCCTGGAAATACCTTTACAAATCATCGTTATCATGGAGCTATTTCCTACTTTCCACATTACCATATGCGACAATGTTGCTGAACTTTCTGGTTACATATCAAGGATATTTTCACTAACTCCAAATGATATTTCTTCACTTTTTTTCACAAACTTCACAGACTTCCTCAAGGGCTATTAGGTTTCCACCAACAATCTTTTCAAAACTCTCCCATCTCCTGCTCATTGTCTAGTCCTAGTTTGGCTTCAGCTACTGCTACATTTTTAGGTTTCTGTTACATGGCACCCCACTTCCAAATGACAGAATCTATGTTTCTATAACTGCATAACAAATTATCCCAAAATTTGGTGGCTTAAAAGAGTATTATTTATTTCGTTCAAGAATCTGCAATTTGGGCAATTTCTACTCCACTCAAAGAAGATAAAAACAATAACTAAGAAGTATAGATGCTTATAACAGATATTAGTGTATATATGAGGGTCACAAAGGAGTTAGTGATTAATTCCATCTGGGAAATAATAGAAAAAGTAATCTGAGCCAAAGTTGGTGCTGACATGAGGAGGAGAAGGAATTTCAAAACAGGGGATCATACATAAATAACTGCAAGTGTATTGATATAAATAAGTCCACTGAGGAAGCAGAAAGGAAAGAACTAGTTAAGAGTTGAAGCTAAAAAGGAAGGCTGGGAACAGACAATGTTTCTATAGAAGTAAGCAAGAGGCCTGGGATCAAATCAGCTCTACCACTACCAGAAGCTACACCATGGGGAGTAGCAGCTACTGGAACCTACTGGGAACTGCGAAGAACTACAACTACTTAAGAAAGGCCCCTAAGTTGTAAGAAAGAATGTTAAGAAGTGCTGTCATAGAGAGAGGCTGTCAAAAGATAACACTTTAGTGGTAGCTGATAGAAAAGCCACTGTAAGAAAAGCAAGAAATGTCTTCAACTGAACAGCCAGGTCAGGCTGGAGTTCCCTAGGCATCCTGTATCTCTAATTCAAACACCCAACCTTTTCCTTAGAGAGAAAGAAGGTTGTTCCCACTATCTACTTAACAGGCAGAGGTAGTGGTGACTATGAGAATTTCAACACAATTTCTCTCCAAATAGTCAACAGAAACTCATGAGGCCTGCAGTTATTTATATAGACTGGATTATTCTCTCAGGTTCATGATGAAAAGCATAAAACCTGGAAAAGAAGGTGGTATTTCTCTCTCTTCCCCTGTCTATGTACACATACGAATCTCTCTCTCTTTAACCTACCAGATTTCTATATAACCACAGATTAATAGCTTACTTCAAAGCCACCAGAAGCCAAGAGCATGAACCTTAAACTAAATCCTGACTAAATCTAGTACACGTTTTCTCCTTAAAAGTGAAGTTTTTATTTAGCAGTGGCACTTTTTGGAATTGAAGTGAGAACAACATTTAAGAAAAGATTATTACTCTATAAAATAAACACTATCTTAGTGTTTCCAGACAGATACAAAATCTAACTGCACTCCCTGTCCCTAAAGGAGTCATGATAGCAACAGAAGATCCTGTCAGTTCTTATAGCTCAAGTGGACAAGAATTATAGTGGTAACTTCAAACAGAATCACTGGTGCAACAACTGTAGCCACTAAGATAAGGATTTCAAGTAGATATGCATAGAGAATGGAAGCAGGAAAAATTATCTCACCTTAAACTGACAAACCAGAGCACTACCCCCCCGTAACCTAAACTTCACTTATACTTAAAAACAACCTTATATAAAACTTACATAGAATCTAATCAGATAAAAAAAAATTTTTTTTCAAAAGATCTGGATTCAGGCAGGTCTAGCAGAAGTTGGTAGGTCTCTATTTTACTGTTTCAACACAGATATGACTCAGTTATTTATCTGCGTTTTTCTGATTTCTGCTCCTATAACCAACAGCCTACACTGTTGTACTTCTGTTTAAAAAAAAAAAAAAAAAAATCCTCAACAAAGCAGAGATGGAGGAAACAGCTCAACTTCATAAAGGCCATACACAAAAGACCCACAGCTCCCGAGCTAATATCATCCTCAACAGGGGAAAACCTAAGAGCTTTTCCTCTACGGTCAACAAAACAGGGACATCCACTCTCACCACTGCAATTTTACATGGTACTGGAAGTGGAAGTCCCTAACCTCAACAATCAGACAACAAAAAGAAATTAAAAAGGCATCCAAATCAGCAATGAAAAGTCAAACTTTCACTATTCACAGATGACATGATACTCTATGTAGAAAATCCAGAACAGTCCGCCAAAAAATTGCTAGAACTCATACACAAATTTAGCAGAATCACAGGATATAAAGTCAATGTACAGGAATCTGTTGCATTTCTATACACTATTAATGAAGCAGCAGAAAAAGAAATCAAGGAATCAATGCCATTTACAATTTCACCAAAAACAATAAGAGACCTAGAAATAAACCAGTTAGAGATATAAAAGATCTGTACTCTGAAAAATATAAACTCTTATGAAAGAAACTAAAGAAGACACAAAGAAATGGGAAAAAATTCCATGCTCATAGATTGAAAGAACAAACATTGCTAAAATGCCTAAACTACCAAAGCAATCAAACCTTTAATGCAGTCCCTATCAAAATATCACCAGCATTTTTCACAGAGCTACAGCAATTCTAAAATTTGTACAGAACCATAAAAGACCCTGAATAGTCAAAGAAATCCTGAAAAACAAAACTGGAGGCATCACAATTCCGGACTTCAAGCTCTATTAGAAAGTTGTAGTTATCAAGACATAAGAAAAAAAAAAAAAATGACCGTATGGTACCGGTACAAACAAAGACACACAGATAAATGGAAGAGAATAGAGAACTGAGAAATGGACCCACAACTACATGATCAACTAATCTTCCACAAAGCAGGAAAGAATATCCAATGGAAAAAAGAGTTTCTTCAACAAATGGTGTTCAGAAAAGTGGACAGCGACATGCAGAAGAATGAATTGAGACCACTCCACTTTCTAACACAATACACAAAAAGAATTCAAAACAGATGAAAGACTGGATGCCTGGGTGACTCAGTCAGTTAAGCATCTGCCTTTGGCTCAGGTCATGCTCCCAAGGTCCTGGGATCAAGTTCCACATCTGGCTCCTTGCTCAGCAAAGAGCCTGCTTCTCTCTGCCTGACACTCCCTCTGCTTGTGTGCACTCGTGCGCGCTCTCTCTCTGACAAATAAATAAAATCTTAAAAAAAAAAAAAAAAAGTAGATGAAAGACCTAAATGTGAGACAGGAAACCACTGAAATCCTAGAGGAGAACATAGGCAACAACTTCTTTGACTTAGCTGAAGCAACTTCTTACTAGAACTAAAAGACAGACTATGGAATGGGAGAAAATATTTGCAAATGACATATCTGATAAAGGGTTAGTATCTAAAATCTATAATAAACTTATCAAACTAAACATCCAGAAAACAAACAATCCAGTTAAGAAATGGGCAGAAGACATGAACAGACATTTCTCCAAAGAAGACAACCAGATGGCTAACAGACACAAGAAAAAATGCTCAACATCACTTATCATCAGGGAAATACAAATCAAAACCACAATGAGATACTACCTCACACCTGTTAGAATGGCTAAAATTAACAACACAGGAAACAACAGATGTTGGCGAGGATACACAGAAAGGGGAACCTTCTTACACTGTTGGTGGGAATGCAAACTAGTGCAGCCACTCTGGAGAACATTTTGGAGGATCCTCTAAAAGTTAAACGTAGAACTACCTTATGACCCAGCAATTCCACTACTAGGTATTTACCCAAAAATACGGATATAAAAATACAGATTCGAAGTGGCACATGCACCCTGATGTTTATAGCAGCATTAACAACAACAGCCAAATTATGGAAAGAGTCCCAATGTCCATCAACTGATGAAGCAATAAAGAAGACGTGCTATATATATGTGTGTGTATATATATACATATATAATAGAATATTACTTATCCATCCGAAAGAATGAAATCTTGCCATCTGCAACAATGTGGATGGAGGCAGACAGTAAGCAAAATAAGTCAGTCACAGAAAGACAAACACCATATGATTTAACTCCTATGTGGAATTTAGGAACAAAACAGATGAACATGGGGAAGGAAATAAAAAAAAGAGAGGAAAGAAAACCCTAAGAGACTCTTAATTACAGAGAACAAACTGAAGGTTACTGGAGGGGAGGTGGCTGGGGGGATATGCTAAATGTGTGATGGGTATTAAGGAGGGCACTAGTTGTATTGAGCACCGGGTGTTATATGTAAGTGATTAATCACTAAATTCTACTCCTGAAACCAATATTACACTATACTTTAACTAACGAGAATTTAAGTAAAAATTTGAAAAAAAAAAAAAAATCAAAGAAAGAATGAATCTCATTGACCAGCAACTGGTCAGGGCCCCTATGAGGGCAGTGCCTTCATGGCAGCATCTTGTAGGCTCCTGACCTGGCTGCAGCTAGAGTGAGAACATTGGATCCAACAATCATCAATCATCTGTAAATGAGTTGACAGAGTATATGGAACTGCACAGAGCCATGATATACTAGGAACTGCCTACAACTGCTTCCTTGCCAGGGGCTGTAACCATAACAGTTCTACACAGAAAGTATATAGTATAGTATATTCTACATAGAGAGAAGTATAGTATCTTCTCAGCTCTTAAGACCTCAACCCCAAATCAGAGGGAACAGAAAAGTCCCACTTACCAACTTGCTCTGAAATTTACATTAAATTATCTTTTAATTGGGCCACCTGGGTAGCTTAGTTGGCTAAGCAACTGCCTTTGGCCCAGGTTATAATCCCAGAGTCCTGGAATAGAGTCCCACCTCAGGCTCCCAGCTCAACGGGGAGTCTGCTTCTCCCTCTGACTTTCTCCCCTTTCATTCTCTCTCTCACGCTCTCTCTCAAATAACGTACTACAAAGCACACTCTCCCTCACTCAGCTTAAAGATTCTCAAAAACAAATCTATTTTCTGCAAAATCTTCCTAAGACACCTCACAGAACTGCAAAACTCATTTTGGAGGCAAGTGGTCTAACAACAGAGAAACAAGAAAATGGACACTGCATGACTCCTAGAAGAAAACATAGGGGAAAAGCTCTTTGATATTGCTCTTGGAAATCATTTTATATGACACCAAAAGTACAAACAACAAAAGAAAAGTAAGTGGGACAACTTCAAATTTAAAATTTCTGCACAGCAGAAGAAACGATCAACAAAATAAAAAGGCAACCTATAGAAAGCAAGAAAATATCTGCAAACCACATAAGGTAATGGGTTACTATCCAACAGGAACACAAGGAACTCACAACTTAATAGCAAAAAACTATTTTTTTAAAGATTTTATTTGACAGAGAGAGAGATCACAGGTAGGCAGAGAGGCAGGCAGAGAGAGAGGGGGAAGCAGGCTCCCCGCTGAGCAGAGAGCCCAATGCAGGGCTCGATCCCAAGACTCCGAGATCATGACCTGAGCAGAAGGCAGAGGCTTAACCCACTGAGCCACCCAGGTGCCCCAGCAAAAAAACAATTCAATTAAAAAAATGGGCAGAGGACCTTAACAGAAATTTTTCTAAAAGACGTAACAAATGGCCAACAGGTATATGAAAAGATGCTCAACATCACTAATCACTAGGGAAATGCAAATTAAAACCACAAGGAGGTAACACCTCACACCCGTTAGAATGGCTAGTTAACAAAAAGACAAATTAACGATTTTGGCAAGAATACAGCGCAAAGGGAAATCCTGCACACAGTTTACATCCTGTAAACTGCTGTGGCCACCCTGGAAAAATGTATGAAGGCTCCTCAAAAAATTTAAAATAGAAATATCATACAATCTAGCAACTCCACTTCTGGCTATTTATCTGAAGAAAACAAAACATCAATTTGAAAAGATATATACACAACTATCTTTACTGCGGCATTGTTTACAACAGTAAAAATATGGAAGCAATCTAAATGTCCATCAAAACATAAATGGTTAAAGAAGATGTGGTAAATATACATATACAATGGACTATTACTCGGGCTAAAAAAAGAACAAAACCTTGCCAATTGTGACAACATGGATGGACACAGAGGTTATTACACTAAGTGAAGTAAGTCAGAGAAAGGCAAATACTATATGATTTCACTTTTTGTGGAATCTTGAAAAGTGTGTATGTATACATTTTTGTTATATACATATATGTATATATATTCATACATATATATGCATGTATATATGCATATATATACACATGCGGGAAGGCAAACAAAACATACATGCATACATATACATATATATACACAGGGGAGGGCAAACAAACAAAACAGAAACACTCATATATACAGAGAACAAATGGGGTTGCCAAACTGAGGGGCTGTAGGGAGTTGGCAAACAGGTGAAGGAGATCAAGAGATACAAACTTCCAGTTAAAAATAAGTCACAGAGTACAGCATACAGAGTATAGTCAATATTTTAATAATGTTGTATATTAACAGATAGTGACTATACTTATTGTGGGCATATAAATGCTGAATCACTACTGCTTCCTGAAACTACTACTGTGTGTCAGTTGTACATATAAAACACAAGTATATATTTAGACACATATACATATATAATTACGTGTGTGTGTGTGTGTGTGTATGCAGACACACACGTATACACAACATAGTATTATTCAGCCATGAGAAGGATATCCTGTCACTTATTCCACCATGGATAGATCTTGATGGCATTATACTAAATGACATAAGTCAGACAAAGAAAGACAAATACTACATAATCTCATTTATATATAGTGTATCTGAAAAAAGCCAAGCTAACACAAACAATAGAAAAGTGGTTGGCAAGTACTGTAAGGTGCTACAAAGGGCTGCAAGGTGGGGGAAATGGGAAGATGTTAGTCAAAGATACAAACTTCAGTTATAAGATGAATAAGTTCTGACAATCTAATGTACAGTATGGCGACTGTAGTTAAAAAAAAAGTGTATTGTGTATTTGAAAACCACTACAAGAATAGATCTTAAGGGGTACGTGGGTGGCTCAGTCAGTTAAGCATCTGCCTTCAGCTCAGGTCATGATCCTGGGGACCTGGGACTGACCCACACTGGGCTCCCTGTTTGGGCAGGTGGGAGTCTGCTTCTCCTTCTTCTTCTGCTCCTCCCCTCCGCTCATGTGCACATGCACACTCTCTCAAATAAATCAATAAAATCTTAAAAAAAAAACAATGTATCTTAAATGTTCTCACTACACAGACACAAAAATAGTGATTATGTGAGGTGATAAAGGTGTTAACTAACCCTACTGTGGTAGTCATTTCACAATATATATGTACCAAATCATTACACTGTACACCTTAACCTTACACAATATTATCTGTCAATTGTATCTCAATAAAATGGGGGGAAAAGAAAATGATTAACAGAAAAACAGGTGTCTATAACACACAAATAATGAGCAATTAAAAATGTCCATTAATTTTACAAATTTATCCACCTGTGTTAAACCTGTTTGCTTTCACTAACTAAACATTAATTTAGAAGATTATCTTCTTGACTGTAGGTTCTTAAATACATACATTCAAAACCATGCCATACGAGAAACTGTCTGGCTATGCCACACATTTATACATTTCTCAGATCTCAATAATAATAGCATTTCCTTGTAGGCTTCCTCCACCTTAAGGGTCACAAAAAGTTATTCATACTTTTTAAAAGAGAAGAGGATGTGACTAGATTTGCAATATAAAAAGACGACCCCCAGCTGTAGTGCGGAGGATAAATTTCTGGTTGGCGGTGGGAGCTACAAGGGGTAGATGAATGATGCTCTTGTAAAAATTGGGTAAAATATTATTGCCATGGTACATGAGTAGAATCTTGGATAATAATCTACGTCCAGATTATTATTATGTTAGTGTGGTAGCAGTGAAAAAAAAAAAAAGGATGAATTGCAGAGTAAATAGTAAAATTGAAAGGACTTGGCTTTGCATAGCATACACGGAATGAGGGTGAGAGAGCTCTCAAAGACAGACAGCTGACCCTTAAACAAGGTGGCTTGAACTGCATGAGTCCACCTACATGTGGATTTATTTACAGTACAGTAAACGTAAATGAATTTTCTCTTATGATTTTCTTTTTTAAGATTTTATTTATTTATTTGACAGAGAGATCACAAGTAGAGAGGCAGGCAGAAAGAGAGGGGGAAGCAGGCTCCCCACTGAGCAGAGAGCCCAATGCAGGGCTTGATCCCAGGACCCCAAGATCATAACCTGAGCCGAAGGCAAAGGCTTAACCCACTGAGCCACGCAGGTACCCTTCCTTTATGATTTTCTTAATAACATTTTATTTTCTCTACCTTACTGTATTATAAGAATACAGTATATAATACATATAACATACAAAATATGTGTTAATTAACTGTTTACATTACCGGTAAGGCTTCCAGTCAAGAGTTTTGGGAGAGTCAAAAGTTGTATGCAAATTTTCAACTGCTCAGGGTCAGCACCTCTAACCCCCACATTGTTCGGGGCACCTGGGTGGCTCAGTGGATTAAGCCTCTGCCTTCGGCTCAGGTCATGACCTCAGGGTCCTGGGATGGAGCCCCGCATCGGGCTCTCTGCTCTGCAGGGAGCCTGCTTCCTCCTCTCTCTCTGCCTGCCTCTCTGCCTACTTGTGATCTCTCTGTCAAAATAAATAAATAAAAAACTTTAACCCCCACATTGTTCAAGGGTCAACTGTGTACAGTTTATACAGATACACACACACACACACACACACACACACACACACACAAAGGAAACTATAAAACTTTATTTTCAAAAGTAAAAAATTTAAAATATATAATGTAATATATCAATTCCCTGGAAAGGATGGCTGAACCTAATTCTCTACCTCTGAATTAATACCCTTTGCAATATGACTTCATAGTTCTTCCCATCAAAACGTATTGTCTATTCCCTTATTTCCCGAATCTGAGCTGGCTTTTTCACTTATTTTGCCAAGAGTCCAACAAAAGTGACACTGTAAGTTCTAAGCCAGTTTTAAGTCTGTACTTCAGAAGTCCTTCCAATTCTGCTACCTTGCTTAGATCCCTGAAACTGTCACATAAATAAGTCTAGGTCAGCCTGCTGCAGGATGAGAGAGACACTAGGCCCAATTGCCCCCAATACCTCAGCCAAAAGCTCATCACCCTCATAACACAGTCATCTAGTTAAACAGCTGAACACAAATACATGAGGGAGCCAAGCTGAGACCCAAACCACCCAGCTGATCCCAGCCTGATCTCATCCACAAGATGGTGAGCTAAGTAAATGGGTGCTATTTTAAGCCACTACGCTTTCCCTTAGGGGAAAGTTTCCTACACGACAAAAGACAACCAATAAATCTATCTAAGCCTTTCAGAGGTTTATACTGGCCAGCTAGCTAGATTTAGTGACTGACAGAGTGATAACAACCAGAGTAAAGTCGAAGAGCAATGAAGGAACACCAGAGATCTACCAAGTCTCTGCCTATACTAAAGCTTTCCAGTTGATACAACTCACCCATAGAGACAGAGCTTTCAGTCAGGCTCCCATTCAGAAAGGAAACCTATCAGAAGTATATTTATTTATTCAATAACAGAGAAAACTCATGTCAGCTTCCAGTAATCATCAATGTATCATTTACTCTTAAAAACAGGTTTGAAGAATTTCCAAACATATGAAGAAAACTAGGAGCAGGTAAGAGGGGAAAAAAAGAAAAGAAGAAAAAGAAACTATTTTCAGAGACATTTCCAAAGATTATTAGTCCCAAAGAATATTCAGGGAGAAGACAATGTAAAAAAAATAAATTCTAACTAGTATCTTTACAGAATTTTAAGATAATGTATCTATAAAACATGAACAGGATACCATAGAAACAAAGAACACTAAAGGAACAGACTTCTTTGAAAATAAATTATGACTGCTAAAAACATTTTTCAAAAGAAGGACTGAAAAATAAAGACAAGGACATTTTCTAGAACATACAGCAAAAAGAGAAAAATATAGAACAAATGACACAAGAAATGAAGAATAAATCTAAGAGATGCAGCATCAGACTAAGAGAAGTTCCAGAGAAGGAAAGGCAAGAAAATATAAAGAAATAATCAATGTGAGACAGGAATCCATCAAAACCCTAGAGGAGAACACAGGCACTGATCTCTGACATGGGCCACACCAGCTTCTTAGTAGATACATCTCCAGAGGCAAAGAAAAGAAAAGCAAAACTGAACTACTGGGACCTAATCAAAGTTAAAAGCGTCTGCACAGCAAAGGAAACAATGAACAAAACTGAAAGGCAACCCACGGAATGGGAGAAAATGTTTGCGAATGACATATCAAATAAAGGGCTGGTATCCAAAATCTATAAAGAACTTATCAAACTCAACACCCAAAGAAACAAAAAATCTAGTCAAGAAATGGGCAGAAGACATGAACAGACAATTCTCCAAAGAAGATATACAAATGGCTGACACATGACAAAAATAAGATCAATATCTAGACATATTCTTTAGATTACTGAGCATGAGTTGTATAAGGAAAATAACTTAAAACCTCCCAGAAGGGCAAGAAATAAGCAGGAATCAAGCTTCTCAATAACAGCACAAAATTCTAGAGGCAGTATGGAAGGTCTTCAAAGTTCCGAAAGAAAAATGTTTTGAACTTAAATTCTATATGCACAAGTCCGTCAAATAAGGATCAAACAAAAACATGTTCGGACACTTAAAAACATAAAGTTTGTTATCAGGCAATGTTCTGAAGATACTGAAAATGTTATTCAGTAAAATGAAGTGAGAAACAAAGAAAACACTGGATCTAAGAAACAGAAGATCTACCCCAAGATCATAGCAAAGAAAAAAAAATTCAGAATGACAACTGTGCAGCCAATCTAGAGAATAACAGATCCCAAGTGGATCAGAAAGATAAAAGGCTCTAAAAGGACTATCACCCAGGGGCACCTGGGTGGCTCAGCGGGTTAAAGCCTCTGTCTTCAGCTCAGGTCATGATCCCAGGGTCCTGGGATCGAGCCCCGCATCGGGCTCTCTGCTTAGCTGGGAGCCTGCTTCCTCCTCTCTCTCTCTCTGCCTGCCTCTCTGCCTACTTGTAATCTCTATCTGTCAAATAAATAAATCTTAAAAAAATAAATAAATAAATAAATAAAAGGACTATCACCCAGAAGAAAGTGGATTTTTATAACCCAGTATGACAGAGAAGGCAAATCATTTTCAGAATGAAGCTATCTTATTCTTCTGTGAATCAGAAGGGAAAAATGGGTCCTAATGCTAAAAGGAAAAATAATACACAAGAAAGTCAAGGTTTAATCATAAAGAAAATTAAAATATTATATAATTTTGAGAAATTTATGTAGTATAAGAAAAAATCCATTTTACCTTGATCCCAGAGGCATTATCCTTAGGCTGATGACTCTGGACACAGACAAAGAAATATAATCATAATTTACACTATCTGGTTCTATATTATATAATCATAATAAGTTAAATAGTTAAATGTTGTTTACTAGTTTCAACTTTTAGAATAAACTGAAAGCATGCAGAGTTAACTATAATTACAGAAAAATTATAACACTAATAGAAATTATTCATATAGTACTTATTACGTACCAAGTCCTGTTTTAAATGCTTTACACATATTAAATTACTTAAGCATCATAATAATCTTGTGAAATAAGTACCATTATTATCCCCATTTTAAGGCTGAGGAAAGTGAGACACAAAGATTGAATAACCTGCCAGTTCATACAGCTAGGATGTTCTATGGCCTGGATTTGAAACCAGGCATTCTGGCTCTAATGTCTGCACTTTTTTTTTTTTTTTAAGATTTTATTTATTTATTTGACACAGAGAGAGAGGTCACAAGTAGGCAAAGAGGCAGGCAGAGAGAGAGAGAGTTCAGAAGCAGGCTCCCCACCAAGCAGAGAACCCAATGTGGGGCTCGATCCCAGGACCCTGAGATCATGACCTGAGCTGAAGACAGAGGCTTTAACCCACTGAGCCACCCAGGTGTCCCTAATGTCTACATTCTTAACAATAACGTTCTACTGCCTTCTCTAAACAGAATATAACTATTACCAACTGATACTTTTAAAGTAAATAGATATCTGACAGAAGTTAAAAGGCAGAAAGGAGGTTAAAGAGTTGAGGTAAAGAGTATAAGTGATATCGCACTTTTAGAAGAGATACCGCTAAAAGTTATTGGAACATGAAACAGAGGTTTAGGTATACTGGAATTACAAAGATAAAGGAAATAACATCAATAATATATAACCATATAAAATATGAAGTAGCACAAGGGTAGCATAAATGAACTAAACCGTTCTAAGAACTAAATAGTTCTTGTCTTAGATGATGAATCAAGAAACAGTAATTTAAGTATACTATTTTAAATTATAGAGATATCCACTAGAGGACAAAAATAATTAATATTTGCTTGCAGCATTTCAGATAGGCTAGTATAGTACAGCATTTAAAAGTATAAGTTCGGGGTGCCTGGGTGGCTCAGTCAGTTAAGCATCTGCCTTTGGCACAGGTCATGATCCCAGTATCCTGGGATCAAGCACCACATCGGACACCCTGCCCAGGGGGCAGTCTGCCTCTCCCTCTCCCTCTGCCCTTGCTCATGCTCACACATGTTCTCTCTCTCAAATAAATAGAGAAACAAATAAAATCTTAAAAAATATATATATGCAAGCTCTGGATCAAAACTTCCTGGGATCAAAACCCAACTCCTCTACTTAGTATTAATAGCATTACTGAAGAAGTGGCTCAGCTGTTAAGCATCTGCCTTCAGCTAAGGTCATGATGCCAGGGTCCTGGGACAGAGTCCCACGTTGGGCTCCCTGCTCCGAGGGAAGCCCGCTTCTCCCCCTCCCACTCCTCCTGCTTGCGTTCCTGCTCTCACTGTGTCTCTGTCAAATAAATAAATAAAATCTTAAAAAAAAAAAGCTTAGGGGCACCTAGATGGCTCAGTGGGTTAAAGCCTCTGCCTTCAGCTCAGGTCATGATCCCAGGGTCCTGGGATCGAGTCCTGCATCAGGCTCTCTGCTCAGCAGGTAGCCTGCTTCTCCGTCTCTTCTCATCCTGTCTCTCTGCCTGCTTGTGATCTCTGTCTGTCAAATAAATAGATAAAATTTTTTTTAAAAGTCACTCAATCTTCTCAATTTCCTTATCTGAAAATGGTTAATTCATTTGGATATTATGATTAAAAGTTAATACTTGGAGAACATTAGAACTGTGGCTAGTCCATGTAAGTAAGCCCTAAATAATGGTTAGGTATCAGCTATGAATTAGAGGAAAGGACACATGAACAAACAAATACACGCACACAAGTTTAAAATTAGTTCCCAATTTACTCAGCTAAGTATCCAAAATCTTATCAGCAGGGATACTGACAGAGCAGATACTGGTAGAGCATCTCAGCACTGCTTCTACTGGCTTCTGGAGTCCAGCACTACCAGCAAGAGAGAAGCATAGGGTCTAGCGATATTCAACAAGCTGAACTGTTCTGGTTCTACTCTTCTTTTATGCTCAGGGCTTACATCACCATTTTAGGAAAAACCACACCTAAAACAAGCCATATCCTTTAATGGGAAGAAATTACAAACATCTGGGTTCTTGTTGGTTCCTGAGCCAAATCCAGTGCCAATAAGGCCGCAACTTTATCCAAGTGGAGAAAATAGAATCAATATCCAGATATCCTGGAATATCCTTTCTTCCTACAAGTTTGTAGTGTTTGGAAAAACTGTTTCTCCATAGATTGCCTCTAAGGAGTAGAACTGGGTTCTGATCTCTGTAATAAACACTGAAAATCACGGCCCCTATATCTCATTAGCTCACTAGGAAAAAAGGACACATATAAAAATATGACGAACTTTACAACACAGACAAGACAAAGGGAATGGAATAAAAGATATAGAATTTTGCAAAATGCAATTGAGTAAAGAGAAGTCAAAGAAAGGAAAAGGAATACAATGAGCAAAAATATGGAAAGCAACAATGCAAAAGGAGAGCTTGGGCAACATAAGTACTTCAGTTTGATCGAGAGAAAAGATTTATATGAAACTACACTGCGAAAGGCCATGGAGAACCTGCAGCCTCTGGGGGTATGCAACAAGCAGAGATAATCAAGGAGTACAGTATTTCAAAGTTTAATCTTTCTTTCCACATTTATCTCTTTAGATGACTCGATGGTCTCATACTCTTAAATATTATCTCTACGCTGATGACTTCCCAGACCTCCTTCCTAAACTTCAGTCTAGAACACCCACATGAACCTAGGCAGTCTTGCTCCACACGGATGTCAAGGAGGCATCACAAACTTAGCACATGCCAAGCTTAACTCCTGAAAATCTCCTGCCAAACCTGCTCCTCTCAGAGCCACCTACATTCCCAATTAATGGCAATTCCATCCTTTAGTTACTTGGGCCAAAGACCTTCAAATGATCTTTGACTCTTCTTTTCCTTTCACACCTCACATCCATCAGAAAATTCTATTGGCTCTACTTCAAATATTCCCAGACCAGAATACCTATCACTACTCCTACTGTTATCACTGAGGTCTGAGCCACCATTATCTCTGACCAGAATTGGTATCAACGATCCTAACTGATCTCCCTACTTCCCCTTGCTCCTCAATATGGGTACCACAGTGATTCTGTTAACATGTAAGTCAGATCATTTCACTTGTATGTTTCATTCAGAGTGAAACCACACTCCTAATTGTGACCTACAATCTGTGTCTTCCCACTCAAATCTCTCCTCTTGCTTCCTATTACTAATCTTCCAGCTCACTCTGTTCCTCCCCAGCATTCAAACATGCCAGGCACACCTGCACCTTGAGGTCTTTTGCACCTGCTGTCCCCTTTGCCTGAAACACTCCTCCCCCAGATATTCCTTTCCCACTCAAATCTTTTTTTTGTTGTTGTTATCTTTTTTTTTCATTCCTGTATTTTTTTAATTTATTTTCAGCGTAACAGTATTCATTGTTTTTGCACCACACCCAGTGCTCCATGCAATACGTGCCCTCTCTATTACCCTCCACCTGGTTCCCCAACCTCCAACCCCCCGCCGCTTCAAAACCCTCAGGTTGTTTTTCAGAGTCCATAGTCTCTCATGGTTCATCTCCCCTTCCAATTTCCCTCAACTCCCTTCTCCTCTCCATCTCCCCATATCCTCCATGTTCTTTGTTATGCTCCACAAATAAGTGAAACCATATACTTGACTCTCTCTGCTTGACTTATTTCGCTCAGCATAATCTCTTCCAGTCCCATCCATGTTGTTACAAAAGTTGGGTATTCATCCTTTCTGATGGAGGCATAATACTCCATCGTGTATATGGACCACATCTTCCTTATCCATTCGTCCGTTGAAGGGCATCTTGGTTCTTTCCACAGTTTGGCCACCGTGGCCATTGCTGCTATAAACATTGGGGTACACATGGCTCTTCTTTTCACTACATCTGTATCTTTGGGGTAAATACCCAGCAGTGCAATTGCAGGGTCATAGGGAAGCTCTATTTTTAATTTCTTAAGGAATCTCCACACTGTTCTCCAAAGTGGCTGCACCAACTTGCATTCCCACCAACAGTGTAAGAGGGTTCCCCTTTCTCCACAACCTCTCCAACACACGTTGTTTCCTGTTTTGCTAATTTTGGCCATTCTAACTGGTGTAAGGTGATATCTCAATCCCACTCAAGTCTTTATTTGAGTGCCACTTTTACAGAAGGGCTTTCCCCCCTCCCCCCACCCCCCGCTGCTTTATCTAAAATGTCAAACTTTCACCCTTCATAATCCTTTCAAACTCCCATCATTTATTTGTTTTTCTCCTTTGCAGTTATCACCATTTAACACACTATTATTTTGCTTGTCATTCTTCTATTCTTACTAGACCAGGAGTCATACATATCTCTTTGTTTGTTGATTATCAAATCCTTAGCACCTGAAAGTCCCTGACACATAACAAGCACTCAATAAATATTTGTTAAATGAATGAAAGAACATGACAATACTGTATAAAATCCATTAGAAGGAGAAGTTATAGTTAGAATACCATATTCCCCAAAACATTTGTTGACTACCAACCATGATGCAAATCTTTTGCGGGATACAAAAATGAAAAAGACAATGATGAGAAAGAGACACAATTAACTATAATCCAAAATAGCTGTTCATAACTTTCATGTGAAAGTTACAGAGAAAGTGGTATAAAAACTCAAGAGAAAATTCTATTGCTAAGAGACTACTGCACTAACACAGGCATCAGGTGATCAGGCACTATACTAGATAGAGTGCAGTAACAATGGAAAGGGTCAGATGTGATAATGATCATAATAATGGACAGAAATAGTAGAATTTGGTGACTAGCTGAATAGGGAAAGACATGACCACCAAGTGTCAAACTTAGATAATAAGAAGAATAGAGGTGCCATTTAGAAAGGAAGGAAAGGAGGGAGGGAGAGAAGAAAAAAGAAAGAAAAGAAGAAAAGAAAAGGAGGGGCGCCTGGGTGGCTCGGTGGGTTGGGCCGCTGCCTTCGGCTCGGGTCGTGATCTCGGGGTCCTGGGATCGAGCCCCTCATCGGGCTCTCTGCTCGGCGGGGAGCCTGCTTCCTCCTCTCTCTCTGCCTGCTTCTCTGCCTACTTGTGATCTCTCTGTCAAATAAATAAATAAAATCTTTTTAAAAAAAAAAAGAGAAAAGGAGGAAAGGGAGGAGGAAGGAAGGGGAACAGAAAGGAAAGGAAAGAAAAAGAGATAAAAGAAGAGGTTTAAAGTGGATGGAAAAAAAATGGTAAGTCCAACATTAGACACATTTTGTTTGAGGTAATAGCAGACCATACAAGAGAAAATTTCAGGACACAATTCTAGATTCAGAGCTGTGACTCAGGGTTAAGAAATATAGACTTAAAAGTTATTTTCCCACAGAGAGATAACTGAACTGAAAAAGGTAGGATTTTTAAGCAAAAGACTAAAGGCAAAAGCCATGGGAAATAGGCAAACTTATAGACAGGGGAAGGAAGAGGTACAAATGAATATGACAGAGAAAAACTTGAAAGGAAGAAATAAAATCAGGACACCTCACTATTTATAGATAGACAGATGGATAGATATACCTATAGAGATATATAGATATATAGTAGCCATGGCTATAAAAATTTATCCTGGCTTTTAAAAAATAACAAGTTACCATCTATTTTCATGTTTAATAATGTTCATTAGGTACTCAAATTCCCAGATGAAATCAAAGCAATATTTCAGTTCAATCTTATCTTAGAATTGTCAGACTGGTGCAATAAGACATTTTCCTGGTAACCTCTGAAACAAACCAACAAACAAACAAAAGCGGTACTTTTGCACATAAATGGAGTGTGGATGTAAGATAAAGAATATGATACAAGACTGTCACCTAGGAAACCACTTAATATCATGGCAAACTACTCAGCTTTATAATGTAATTTAACCTTGCTCTGCATCTGCCCCAGTTCTATATATAAGAAGTATTCCATATATATTCATTTATATCGATAGCAAACAGGACAAGAAACAAAATGCAGAAATAGGTGAATTTTAAATAATTGGCTGAAGGCAAAGAAGGGAAATGGGAAGCCACTGTTTAATGGGTACAGAGTTCCAGTTTGGAAAAATGAAAAAGTTCTAGAGACGGGTGGTGGTGACAGTTGTATAATGTGAATATACTTACTGCCACTAAATTGTACATTTAAAATGATAAGTTTTATGTTATATATTATTTTTCGACAATTAAAGAAACAGCAAGTTCAGCTCATATTTTGTGCTACAAGTGAAATGTTAATTCTTCAGAATATTGTTTTATCAGTATTTTTTAAATACTGCAACTCTGAATTCGTAACTATAATTCAGTAATGAGAAAATGTGATCCAAGATGAAACTGACAAAGGAAAATAGAGAACAAGATGAAAACAGATTTCTTCTCTTTTGTTTTTTTGTGGTTTTTTTTTTTTTTTACTTTTTATATTTTAAGTAAGTCTATGTACACTGTGGGGCTCAAATTCAAGACCCCAAGATCAGAAGTTGCACACTACTGAATGTGCCAGCCAGGCACCACCCCCAAAAACAGGTTTTTTAAATTCAAAATAAATTTTATGATTTATTCTTCCTTAGTTTATTTTGCTTACTTAGCTTCATATTAAAGCTAGAATAAATTTAGCAACAATATACCAATAAGCCAACCATCTAAGTTTTTAAAGGCTGAATTAAAAAGAAATGTTTCAGAGGCAAAATTTAAAATGTACTGACTACTACTAGCGCCAAGAGAAATCAGCAATAGACATATGGGAATGAACGATCTTTAGCATACAACAGCTCAAGCAGTCACTAAATAAACAGGAAATACCCATGTTATGTAATATCTGGTCAGCTATCTGTGCACTTGATTTTTAACTGTCAGGGTTCTTCTCAATGGCACCTCCTCTGTGGTACAAAACATATTAACAAATCTCCTCCATTTGTAGTCCAAAACCTTGTTATCCCTCCTGAAAATGATGCAATGCTTTACAACCATCCAAATCCTATTCACCCTTCAAGAGATCTCATCTTGAAATCTTTTACCAGCCCAAAATACACTGATCTCTTCACTGCTCAATTCTCATATCCTCTGTAGTCTAAATTAGTGCTTCCTGAACTATCTGTAATGAGATCCTGTTTTTAAAATTTTCTAATCCATTTTGGACTAATAGTTTCATAAAATGAAATTACCACAAATTTTTTAAACATTCAAAATAGAAGTAACATTTTTAATTATAAATTCAACAGACATAAAATTACGGTCAATTTTCTTTTTTTGAAGATTTTATTTATTTAGCAAGCTAGAGAGAGTGCACATACACACAAGTGGGAGGATGGGCAGAGGGAAGGAGGGAAACAAAGAATCTAAAACAAACTCCACACTGAGTGTGGAACCAGACGCAGGGCTCAATCCCAGGACCCTGAGATCATTACCTGGGCAGAACTCAAGAGTCAGACACCTAACCAACGGAGCCGCCCAAGCTCCCAGTATCAAATTTCTATAAAAATTTCTAAAGCTTGGGTGGCTCAGTGGGTTAAGCCGCTGCCTTCGGCTCAGGTCATGATCTCAGGGTCCTGGGATCGAGTCCCGCATCGGGCTCTATGCTTGGCGGTGAGCCTGCTTCCCTCCCTCTCTCTCTGCCTGCCTCTCTGTCTACTTGTGATCTCTCTCTGTCAAATAAATAAATAAATAATTAAAAAAATTTCTAAAGCTAATTCTCAATTTCCATACTTATATTCCAGCACAGTGGTAACAGTCAGTGTGCCACCATCAGCCTGTAGTTTGCACTTCAAGTAGCACTGATTTAAACAACTCAAGGCTTCAATCAATCTTTATTACATACTTGGCAAGACCTCTTCACTATACTAGATACTGAAGGGTAATCAAGGAGGTACATACCATAGGCTTTTTCTTTAAAACCATAAGTTTACCTCTATTTTGCGGGAAAGAACAAGTATGAATCAATGATAAATAATACAGATAAATAAGCTTTGTTTCTGTGCAAAGGAAAAAGGTCACTGAAGTCTGGAGTAGTGAAGACAGTACACTTAAAAAAAAAAGTGAAATCTTAAATCACCTTCTGTATTTAAATAGGACTCAGATATGAAAAAGATGGTAACTCTAGAGAGTGGAGATTACATGTACAAAAGCAGAGAAGTGAGAATCAACATTGTATGTTGATAACACAATGAACTGTACAGCTCTCACTAGATAGTCAAGCACTGATAGGCAGGAACTGAAAGCCTGGCAGAGTTACACAGGGAAAAACAAGCAATGCATCAAAGTTTCTCAAGAAGTGCCACAACAGAATTAGTGTTCTAGAAAGGTAAGCCAGTACTGGTATCAAAGTTGGAGTGTAGCTGGTAGAAATTCTTCACTGCCAGGGATCATACATTATACTTTTTTACAAATCCTATAGAACCTAGATAAGTGCTCAGCCCACTGCATCTTCCTTAAGCAGCACATATTAAAAATAATTAAAATTCTATTAGAAGTACTAATTGAAAATATTCTATCTTTACTTCTCCTAATTCCTGAAGCACATATTAAAAAAAAATTAAAATTCTATTAGAAGTACTAATTGAAAATATTCTATCTTTACTTCTCCTAATTCCTGAAGATTAAAATAAAAAACAATGTATAGATACTTAAGCCTGTATAACAGTAAAGAGAACTCAGCTTGGAAAGAGTTGGTCATTGGCCAGCAAGAGATTTCAACAAGTTTTTGAAAGACAAAAAGTAAACAGGAGTATACTGACCGCTTAAACAGAACATAATATATTAGGAGGAAGCTGCAACAGAGGTAACAGCTGACCTGCTCACTGGAAGCCCAGTGAGATTCTAAATTCAGAGTCCTTTTTTCCCTAAGGAATATAAGGAAAGGGGTGAGAAGAGTGGCTAAGAACAGAGATTAATTGAAGACCTCAGTAGAGAAAAACTGTGCCAATCAAATACACCACCTACACTCCTCCTCCAACTACACCCACAAAGCATACAAGGAGCCTAATATTTACCCCCAGCTAAAAACAGTAAGAGTATAATTCTCCTTTGCAGCAAAGATGGCCATCTGTTGACCAAAATTCATACAACTCCTCCTACAGTATAAAGTTGTCCCTAAGAAGTAACTGCTTAGCCAAAAATAGCATCTGTCAAACCCTCCTGCAAGTAGTTAGGTACATGTGACTAATTTTAGCTGATGGAATAATATAAGGAGAAATAATGCCATTTCTTTACCAAGGCAATCAAGTGCCTTCTCCATTCTTCGCCGCTTCTAGTAGGAGAAGACAGAGAATCACAAGCCATTTTTTTTTAATTTTTTTTTTTTTTAAGATTTATTTATTTGACAGAGAGAAATCACAAGAGAGGTAGGCAGAGAGAGAGGAAGGGAAGCAGGCTCTCCGCTGAACAGAGAGCCCGATGTGGGACTCGATCCCAGGACCCCGAGATCATGACCTGAGCTGAAGGCAGCGGCTTAACCCACTGAGCCACCCAGGCGCCCCACAAGCCATTTTAAAGATCACAGAACCTCAAGAAAGAAGGAATTCTCAGCAGGCAGAGAAAAGCTGCCTGCTGAAAGGAAGGTCCTTGCTGAACCATTAAACAAGTAAAAAACTATGTTATTGAAAATGGAAATTTTCAGGTTATTTGTTTCAGCAACTTGTACCTTATTAATTAGAGTCCTTCTCTTAAAAGGAAAAAAGAGAGGGAGGAAAAAACATCACCATAAAAATTAACTTTACACTATGGTTTTAGTGACTCAGAGACAGGCGTTCCTCTTTGTGGCATTTGGAAGACCAGCAGCCTCACAGCTTTCTGTCCACCAACACTAAAGGAAAGACTGCCAACTGGCATGGTCCACCATACATACATATTTTTTTTTTTTAAAGATTTTATCTATTTATTTGACAGAGAGACATCACAAGTAGATAGAGAGGCAGGCAGAGAGAGAGAGAGGGAAGCAGGCTCCCTGCTGAGCAGAGAGCCCGATGCGGGACTCGATCCCAGGACCCTGAGATCATGACCTGAGCCGAAGGCAGCGGCTTAACCCACTGAGCCACCCAGGCGCCCCACCACCATACATACATATTAAGATGACAAACGAGGCAAATGGAATAGGAGTGATATGAATAATCAGGACCAAAAGGTCAGATACAGTAGACTGAATTGTTCTTATACCTTATCTTGTAAGGTTATAAGCAACCAGTTCATGCTTTCAGTATTCTGCCTTGAAATTTCCTTGCCTAATACTAACTTCATTAGTTCTATCTGCTGTCTTCTATGTTACTACAGACAGCAGTTTTATCAAAATTTTTGCTACTGCATAATACAGTTTACCATTTTTTCCAGCCTTTTTTAATAGTTTTCTTGTTGACCACCCAGTCCCAAAACAAATGACACATATTTTAAATTTCTGTTACAGCAACACTCTACTTCTAGGTACCCATTTTTATATCAGTTTTTTATGCAAAATAAGCAAGCACAAAATCTCAGTAGCATACATAAAATAAGCATATATTTCTCACTTAGAAATAAATTCTTTAGGTGAATTGAGGAAGCTCTGTTTCACACTGTAGGTCAAGCTGACATCTTCTCCATGTCTCTCCATCAAGGGCTCAATGGGGACCAAAAAATGACTGGGATATGTTTTATTATACAAAGGTTGGAAACTCCCTGCGTGACAAATTAGAAACATTTAATGCCTCTTAATGCCTACACTCAAAACTGGTATGAAGTCACTTCCTACATTCTCTTAGTCAAACAAGTTGTGAGACCAAGCTTAAAATCATTAATGGGGGTAGAGGGGAAATTATACTCTCCCCTTGACAGTGGATGAGAGAAAAGTGAGTAAGTGCTGAACAGTTATCTAATCTGCCATAATCTACCCTCCTGTACACAAAAGAAATGTGACACTGTGCAGCAAAAGCTGATTAATCTAAGAACCAAGAGAAAAACTAAACTCATAATTATCAAATATTAGTCAAAAGATTGGGGAAAATGGAGGAGTAATTAATTGAACTAAGTCTTCATCTTTTATAAGAGGAAGTAGACAGATGATGTTTAATCAATCAAGGAATGCAGGAAAAGCATGTCACTTAAAGTTACCTGAAGAACAAAACACCCAAATAGTTTAAAACGTTTGTTTCTGGGAGTAGGCCTGACAGCAACAGGCAAGGAATGAGAAACTGTTTCTCATCAAAAATATTTTGTTGTTGTTGTTACCATGTTCATGCATTACTTCAGTTAAACAACAACAAAAAAAGAAATTATGAACTTTCTACTAGAAACTTCTTGCATAAAGATAGATTTTAGAAATGTTAAAATCTTCCTGTATATAAAGTAAATATCATGAAAGAAACTGTAACCTTCAAGCGAATGGAAAATTTATTATATTTTCTTTGTGGTATAAAAGTATGAGTTGCCCTCACCCCACTGCTGCCCTCCTAATATTCAATATAAGTAGTAGTTCATATTCCTAAAGAATTCAGTTAAGAGCCAACAAATTTTTATATTGAAAAATTTGGTATCACTGTGGCTTTTAAAAATTCTTAATTTGAGAAAAGTTACTTATAATAAAATTTAATACTTTCAGGATATGCCACTACTCACAATATAAGGAACTGGCACAAATACAATCCACTGAAGAATGTATTATACAAATAACAAATGGAAAGCAGAAAACAAGCACTAATATATTGTATCATTTGGACAATAATTAACTCAGACTGGGGACAGAAAATATAGGTCATTCAGGTCAAGAACCGCAGCCATGACAGACATCACAATCAAACATGGCACTCTTCCCAGTAGAACAAGAGAATAATCTCAAAATCCAAAATCCTCAACATAGTACTCCTCAGCCTCTAAAACTGATTACAGTCTGCCTGGCAAGTGAAACCCCTTTGCCCTGAAGCAAAGTAACACTCCAATTAATGTTACTGTATGAAAATATTCACTTGATTTCTTCTTTTCAGCACCTAATAGGCTTAAGAGATTTTCCCAAAGGATTAAATATTAAATTCTGCAATGAGAATATTGCAGTAACTGACCATGAAGTATACAGGTCTTCATGACAAAGTCTTACAGCTATTCAACCTGGAAAGACCTGGAAAAGTCTAGTGGGTATTCCAGCACTAAGGAAAACCAAAGAAACCATTTGAAGACTAGTAAGTAACCATCTAAAAGGTCAGTTATCAACATAGGGCATTTTTGTTCAATACAGAGTACAAGGCATCTCTGCATAAAAAGTCACTGAGCCATGTACCCACTCTACTGGATAGATTTCAGAGTGGTTCCCGGCCCACACTCTGTTCTGAAGAAAGCTTCCCCTCTTCATCTATAATCCCCATATCCATCTGTACAAAGAATCAGCACATTACTCCATCGTCCTAAATTCAGCTAATTGGACTAGGACAATGTGAAAATGAATTAATGGAAACCTCACTAAAATAGAGTCAGAGGTTCCACAAAGGAGTTCTCATGCCCTACCACTCATAATCAATTGCAAATCCAACAGGAAGAGATGGACCCCGCAGGTGGATACTACTTCACTGCCCTCACAAGAGTTTGAAGAAAGCCTTCCCTCCTCCACTGCAACAGCCCAGCCAGTGAGAGACAGTTACAGCTTAGCCAATGAAAAACCACTATACTTCAAACTCTCAGGTTACCACTTTTTAACAGTGGACTTTTTGTTTTAACAGTCTTCCCAACTTCCCCCTTTCGTCTGTAGAAGAATGTTCCTCTCCCTTTTCAGGTCCTGCCAATACAGTTTTGCCATAATTTGCTTGTCCGAGGTTGTAATTCTCTGCTATTCCTGAATAAACCTATTGTTTGCTCATAAAATAACTGGCAATTTTATTTTTAAGGTTAACAGCAGGAACACTTTGCTTTAATCAATAAGAATGCCACCAAATTTTTTAGTATTCTATACCCAGAAAACCCAAAGTCTCTCAAGAATTTCCGGTGGAGGGGCGCCTGGGTGGCTCAGTGGGTTAAGCCTCTGCCTTCGGCTCAGGTCATGATCTCAGGGTCGTGGGATCGAGCCCTGCATCGGGCTCTCTGCTCAGCAGGGAGCCTGCTTCCCCCTTTCTCTCTCTGCCTGCCTCTCTGCCTACTTGTGATTTCTCTCTGTCAAATAAATAAATAAAATCTTTAAAAAAAAAAGAATTTCAGGTGGAGACAAAGGACAAATTTGCAAATGAAAGTGGATACTTGAGATAGAAGACCTTGTACACCAGAAAGAGCCAGCAGTTTGGGGCCCTGGGCAAAAGAAAAAGCAAAAAAACCCTACTGAAAAAAAGAGACTACAGAACTTGGAGATGAAGAGAGTAAGCTTAGTTCCTGTTTTTATTTCCCCCTTAGAGTCCCTGGGAGGCTCAGGTATGCTCTGATATGTGTTTATGGATGTCCTCTAAACTCCCTATAGTTTCCTTGAGAAAAGAAAGGGAAGAGAGAAAGAAAGAAAGAGTTCCCTGATTAAACTACTTAAGCAACCAAAGGAATTCAATTAAGATGATTAATTAGAGACAGTGCCCCTTGAGTAAAAGTCCTATGTACCCCATTGTGGGATACTACAATGTAAGCTGTACAACTCCAACTAAAACCATTAATATCGAACAGTTACCGATTTTAACGAGAAGCCAAGGAACTCTATTGGTTGAATCTACTGCATCAAAAACAGCAATACTTAGTTTTTAATAAATTTTTAGCAACACAAGGTACCTCTGAAAACACCCATCCTGCTCTTGAATAAAGGCAAGAAATCAGTAATGCTATAAAATAAACATGCTAAACCTTTTTTTTTTTCTTTAAATTCTAAAAGGTATGAATGGGGGGGGGGGGGAGAACCAGCTCTGGAAGTGGACTTAAAAGCATAGGAATTACCTAGTGGGCCTGCTATTAGAAGGCAAAGTGGCTCCAGCCCACATGTATGAGAGCTCTTAGGTAAAGAAGTTGTAACCTGGTA